>NC_069500.1:922309922-922426307 GCF_027579735.1 Bombina bombina
ATGTCCAATTGGACTACCAATGTTTCTTGTAAAGCTTGTAGTGGATGTATGCCCACTGCCTCCTTCATAGTAATATGAGAGCTAAAGCTAATTTGACTATGTACGTCCATGGCTGCATTGAGTATATGCAGTGAAATTTCAATACAGGGGATGATCTTTGCAGCTGGGTTCCCCACTTATAGTTAAGCATCCGTGTTATTGAGGATGCCCATCAAATATTGAAGATGGTATGGTGTGGGGTGCTCTGTGGTAAAGTAACATTTCCTTGGATTCAATGTCTTTGAGTCTGTGAAAGAGGTACTGTGATAGTGGTTTGACTATGTACTTAAGTCCAGTTGGGGGCATGAGTTTAACACATGAAGAGTAATGTCAGTAAACACAGGTAGCCCCTCTATGTAAATATGAAAATATCCCCTTTATGTAAATATGAAAGTATGTTCTCACATAAAGTTGTGCAGGGATTAGAGTATAAGATATCAGTATATGTAAAACACTGTATGTGTAAAGTTTGGGAAAAGGAATGGGGGGCAGGTACGATTTGTGCAAAGTATAGTATGCCTAGTTTAGGGTAGAAATATTAATATGCATCACAGTACCATCTTTAGTTAGTTTTCTATACTGCTGCATTATTTTGCGTGATGTTAATTTTCACTTTTGCCTTTGGTTTTTGGTAGTTGGTCCCCGTCGGCTCTCCGTAGTTCCGGGCGCGCATGCGCAGTTGCGCTACACGGAAGCTGGGAGTCTGATGGCGGTCTGTCACGGTGAGGGTAAGTAGGTATTTAAGATGTGTGGTATTGAATGTCTGTAAGTGGTCTGAGGACGGGGGAGACCCCGAAAACGTTTACCATTAAACGATTGAATTAAACGGAGAGTGCCTTCTTGATTGTGCTGATATTTGATTGTTTGTAAGTGCACCCCGGCAGCTGGATGATAAACAAAGAGTGCTGGTTCCCTGCTTCTGTTTGTATATATATATGTAAATATATAATACATATATATATATATATATAAATATACAAATATATATATATATATAATATATAAATATATATATATATATATATGTATTTTATATATATATATATATATATATATATATATATATAAACTGTCGTGGTGGGGATTGGCGGCGGGGGCGTCAAAATGTACCTTCACCAGTGTAGACAAAAATCCTTGCACCGGCCCTGGGATTAATAAGTATAATGTAGGTGGCGGCGATGTCGGGTCGGCAGATTAGGGGTTAATAAGTATAATGTAGGTGTCAGCAATGTCGGGGGCGGCAGACTAGGGGTGTTTAGACTCAGAGTTTATGTTAGGGTGTTAGGTGTAAACATAACTTTTCTTTCCCAATAGGAATCAATGGGCTGCGGAGCTTTACACTTTTTTATTGCAGGTGTTAAACTTTTTTTTTGCTGGCTCTCCCCATTGATGTCTATGGGGAAATCGTGCACGAGCAAGTAAAACCAGCTCAAAGCAGCGCTTGTATTTGGGTGTGGTATGGAGCTCAATGGAGCTCAACACTGCCATATTGCCCGCTAACGCTGGGTTTTTGCAAACCTGTAATAGCAGCGCTATAGGGAGGTGAGCGGTGGAAATAACTTGCAAGTTAGCACCGAGCCGCTCATAACGCAAAACTCGTAATCTAGTCGATAATTAATAAATAATTTTAGTAAAGTATAAATAAAAAACTGGTACTGGAAGCAGCTGCCAGTGCCTAAGATGGGAGGGGGAGGATTATAGAAATGGGCTAAAATTTAAGTGGAGCGCTCCTGCTCACACGTTAACTATGCTAGACATACGCTTTTTGCACACTTCAGGTAGCAAGTGTATTCAAATTTGAAAGTAAAACTTTTTCGCACAAGCGAGAATGTGACACGTGCAACAAGCCGAACTTCGAATATCTCCACCACATTAAAGTATTCCCCCCATAGACTATGGAGTGTGAAAAGTAGAAACAAATCCTAACACCCTTAATTGAGAACAAAACCAATTGCGTTTTCTCAAGTGCCCTAACTCGACATAAAATATGAATATTTCACATTCCCATGTTCTTCACATAGCAGAATATGTTTTATATATATATATACAGGGAGTGCAGAATTATTAGGCAAGTTGTATTTTTGAGGATTAATTTTATTATTGAACAACAACCATGTTCTCAATGAACCCAAAAAACTCATTAATATCAAAGCTGAATAGTTTTGGAAGTAGTTTTTAGTTTGTTTTTAGTTATAGCTATTTTAGGGGGATATCTGTGTGTGCAGGTGACTATTACTGTGCATAATTATTAGGCAACTTAACAAAAAACAAATATATACCCATTTCAATTATTTATTTTTACCAGTGAAACCAATATAACATCTCAACATTCACAAATATACATTTCTGACATTCAAAAACAAAACAAAAACAAATCAATGACCAATATAGCCACCTTTCTTTGCAAGGACACTCAAAAGCCTGCCATCCATGGATTCTGTCAGTGTTTTGATCTGTTCACCATCAACATTGCGTGCAGCAGCAACCACAGCCTCCCAGACACTGTTCCCTCCTTGTAAATCTCACATTTGATGATGGACCACAGGTTCTCAATGGGGTTCAGATCAGGTGAACAAGGAGGCCATGTCATTAGATTTTCTTCTTTTATACCCTTTCTTGCCAGCCACGCTGTGGAGTACTTGGACGCGTGTGATGGAGCATTGTCCTGCATGAAAATCATGTTTTTCTTGAAGGATGCAGACTTCTTCCTGTACCACTGCTTGAAGAAAGTGTCTTCCAGAAACTGGCAGTAGGACTGGGAGTTGAGCTTGACTCCATCCTCAACCCGAAAAGGCCCCACAAGCTCATCTTTGATGATACCAGCCCAAACCAGTACTCCACCTCCACCTTGCTGGCGTCTGAGTCGGACTGGAGCTCTCTGCCCTTTACCAATCCAGCCACGGGCCCATCCATCTGGCCCATCAAGACTCACTCTCATTTCATCAGTCCATAAAACCTTAGAAAAATCAGTCTTGAGATATTTCTTGGCCCAGTCTTGACGTTTCAGCTTGTGTGTCTTGTTCAGTGGTGGTCGTCTTTCATCCTTTCTTACCTTGGCCATGTCTCTGAGTATTGCACACCTTGTGCTTTTGGGCACTCCAGTGATGTTGCAGCTCTGAAATATGGCCAAACTGGTGGCAAGTGGCATCTTGGCAGCTGCATGCTTGACTTTTCTCAGTTCATGGGCAGTTATTTTGCGCCTTGGTTTTTCCACACGCTTCTTGCGACCCTGTTGACTATTTTGAATGAAACGCTTGATTGTTCGATGATCACGCTTCAGAAGCTTTGCAATTTTAAGAGTGCTGCATCCCTCTGCAAGATATCTCACTATTTTTAACTTTTCTGAGCCTGTCAAGTCCTTCTTTTGACCCATTTTGCCAAAGGAAAGGAAGTTGCCTAATAATTATGCACACCTGATATAGGGTGTTGATGTCATTAGACCACACCCCTTCTCATTACAGAGATGCACATCACCTAATATGCTTAATTGGTAGTAGGCTTTCGAGCCTATACAGCTTTGAGTAAGACAACATGCATAAAGATGATGATGTGGTCAAAATACTCATTTGCCTAATAATTCTGCACTCCCTGTATATATATATATATATATATATATATATATATATATATATATATACTGTATATATATATACTGTATATATAAATGTTTTAAGGTCAACTATATATATATATATATATATATATATATATATATATATATAGGAATATCTATTTAAAAATACAGTACTTAGAACATATTCCCCTATGTGGAGAACATTGATTTGTGAAAAATTTACAGTAAATACATAGTTAAACACTTTATTAAAAATAATATTACATAAGTATGATTTTACATGTTTTCAGGCTACTTGACTGCAAAGGGCTCCAATGCACATATATATGAACCATGGATTGCAGGGGATACGGTCCCCGAAACGTTACATTAAAGGCACGTTTTTTCAAATGACCAGCGAGTGCAATCCATGGTTCATTGTTATTTGTTTTCTGTTTGCACCCTGGCAGTTGGATTTGAAGTGAGAGTGCTCTTCATTCACTTTTGCATATATATATATATATATATATATATATATATATATATATATATATATATATATATATATATATGTCCAAAATAAGAAAGGAAAAAAGATGAGTTTATCCAGCACTACTCATGTATAAACCAAATAGTAAAATTGATATTAGTCTTGAAATGATCACAAAACAACTGCTGCTTAAGGTCAAACGGAGGCAATTTATTAAATCAAAAAACCCTTAATGAGGATTTTTTTATTTAATAAATTGCCTCCTTTTGACCTTAAGCAGCAGTTGTTTTGTGATCATTTCAAGACTAATATCAATTTTACTATTTGGTTTATACATGAGTAGTGCTGGATAAACTCATCTTTTTTCCTTTCTTATTTTGGACATACAATTTTTATATGACGTCCGTGCACTGGTTCACCTGCATATATTTTTGTAAGTCAGGTGGTCCATTACTTACCTACCCATATATCCTTTAGAGTGGGTTCTATTTGTACATATATATATATATATATATATATATATATATATATATATGTCTATATATGTATTCATATGTATTTATGTGTTTACATATTATGGTGTCTGTTGTGATATTATAATATATAATGCTTTCTTCCTAGTTTGTGCTCTGACTTGTAAATGTATATAATTGTTGCAAAGAAGCAGGGGGACAGTGTTGTTGGAGTGAGGAACCAGGAAATAAAGTGTGTAGTTAGTTGCTGTATAAATGGACTCTGTGTCAGATATATTTCTAAACCACCTGGATTTACAAACACTACATTTTGGCGATGAGGATTATGTTTGAACCCTATTGCTTTGTCTCAGCAAACAGTGAGTAACCTGCTGCAATACACACAAGAATGGCTGCATGTAATGAATACAACTTCCCTGTGTTTGACTCTGATGCAGAAATTAGCTCAGTAGGCCCAAGATGGCTAAAATGGATTCAGAGATTTGAAAATTATCTTATTGCTTTGGATGTTACTGATGCAAACAGAAAAAAGGCTTTACTGCTTCATTTAGCTGGAGAAAAAGTGTATGACATTTATGATACCTTGTCTGCAACCACTGACTCATACAATCATGTTAAAGATTAACTGACAACCTTATTTCTCCCTAAAAAGAATACTCAGTATGAAATATACACATTCAGACAGGCAACACAACAGGGTGATGAGCCTTTAGATGCATTTCAAACCAGGTTACGTTTACTAGCAAAGAATTGTGAGTTTTCTAATGTTGAAAATGAGATTAAAGCACAGATAATACAAAGCTGCACTTCTTCAAATCTTAGGAAATATGCACTGAGACAATCTGAACTATCTTTAAAAGATTTGCTTGATTATGGCAGAACATTAGAAATTGCTGACAGGCAAGCTGCAAGCATAGAAAATAAATCTACTGAAGATCAGTTTATTACAAATAGAGTTCAAAAAGACAGTTCAACAGTACAGCCCACAAGAAAGAACCAGACCTCCTATGTGTTATGCAGGAACTGTGGGGGTTTCTATCCACATAATGGGACTTGTCCTGCAAGGAATAAGCAATGCAGGGCATGTGGAAAATGTAATCACTTTGCAAAGCAATGTAGAACAAAACTGTATCAAATACCTCAATCACATACTGAGCCACATACATCAGAGCAGTGGAAAGTAAATCTAGTCAGATCTCCTGATAAAAAAGGACAATATTCAAACAATGATGACAAATATGTATTTGTAGTAAACAACATGTGTAACCTAACTCAGCCACAAGTTGATGTACTCATTAATGACACTAAAATCACTGCATTGATTGATTCAGGATCTGCTGTCAATTTAGTGGGTGAACAAACATTTCACATGTTAAAACCACAACCACAGTTATTACAGAGTAAAATAAATATATATGCATATGGATCAACTAAACCCCTTAATGTCATTGGTAAATTTACAGCCACATGTGCATTTAAACACAACAAAACACTAACTATGTTTTATGTTGTAAAGGGTCAAAATTCTTCTCTTCTGAGTTTTGAAACTTCATCCAGTTTGGGACTTATAAAGCTTATGAATGCAATTTCACCTAGAAAGGACACAGGATCTGTAGCAGATCGGTTAGTACAGCAGTATTCCCATTTGTTTAATGGCATTGGTAAATTGAAAGATTTTCAAGTACAGCTGCATATTAATCCACATATAAAACCTGTAATACAACCACATAGAAGAATTCCATTTCATCTAAGGCACAAGGTTGATGCTGAACTCAGGAACCTTGAAACACAAGGAATCATCGAAAGAGTGCAGGGGCCAACTCCATGGGTCTCCCCAATAGTATCAATGCCAAAACCCAAAGACCCAAATAGTGTAAGAATTTGCATAGACATGAGGCAAGCCAACACTGCCATTATCAGGGAGCGCCACGTTACTCCAACATTAGATGATATAATTCATGATCTCAACCAGGCAAAAGTTTTCTCCAAACTTGATTTAAAATCAGGCTATCATCAACTAGAATTGGATTTAACAAGCAGATATATAACTGCATTCTCAACACACACAGGATTGTGGAGATACAAGTGCCTAAGTTTTGGTGTTTCTTCTGCTGCTGAAGTATTTCAAAATGCAATACAGCAAACATTATCTGGAATTCCAGGAGTTAAAAACTTCAGCGATGATATCATTGTGTTTGGAGCTACTCAAGAAGACTATGATAAAAATCTCACAGCAGTTTTTGAGCGACTTCATGAGAAAGGACTTACCTTAAATTGTAGTAAGTGTGAATTTAACAAAACTAAACTAGAATTTTATGGATTTGTCTTTTCAGCTGAAGGCATATCAGCACACCCAAAGAAAGTGGAAGCAATTCAAAATGCAAATCCTCCAATAGACGCCAGTAAAGTTTCCTAGGGATGGTAAACTACTGTTCTCGATTTATCCCTAATTTCTCTACTATTGCCACACCTTTAAGAGAGTTAACAAAGAAAAGTGTGCCATGGCGTTGGACTGAAACTGAACAACAAGCTTTTCAACAACTGAAACAGAGTTTGACCAGTGACAAGACAATGTCCTATTTTAACCCTCAACGGCAAACTATTCTTTTAGTAGATGCTAGCCCTGTTGGTTTAGGTGCTATTCTGGCGCAGAGAGACAAAGGCAAGCAGTATATAATTGCTTATGGTAGCCGTTCTTTAAATGATGTGGAAAAACGTTATTCTCAAACAGAACGTGAAGCTCTGGCAATAGTTTGGAGTTGTGAATACTTTCATTTATATTTATATGGTTGTCCATTCACACTGATCACAGATCATAAGCCTTTACAGTTGATCTGGAATAATCCAAAATCCAAACCGCCCGCTAGAATAGAAAGATGGGGTTTAAGACTACAACCATATAATTTTACTGTGGTTTACAAATCTGGAAAAGAGAACCCAGCAGACTATATGTCTTGACATCCTATATCAACAGATTCATTCACAAGTTCGCCAAGTTCTATGGATGCAGAGGAATATATCAATTTTGTTACTAATCATGCTATACCTAAAGCATTGAGTTTAGAAGAAATACAACAAGCAACATTAGCTGATCCTATACTGCAAAAACTCGCTGTATTAGTTCGGAATGGAAAATGGTACACAGTCGATTCTGACAAAATACATGGAAAAGAGTTGAAGTCATTTGCAAGATTTAGCAAAGAACTCTCAGTGAATAATGACAACAGTATTATCTTGCGAGGTAATCGACTAGTCGTTCCGACATGTTTACAACAGCAAGTATTATCCTTAGCACATGAAGGTCACCAAGGAATAGTTAAAATGAAAAGTTTATTGCGAGAAAAAGTGTGGTTTCCATCAATAGATCAACAAGCAGAAAAGTTGGTGAGAAATTGTATGGTATGTCAAGCCACAACTCCAGGAGCTCACAAAGAACCTTTAAAAATGTCTGCATTGCCTGAAGCACCATGGTGTAATGTGAGTATAGATTTGTATGGTCCATTACCTACTAGAGATTATTTGATGGTGGTTATAGATGAATATTCAAGATACCCGGTAGTAGAAGTTATCAGCTCAACATCTTCAGTCACTGTTATTCCGGTTTTAGACAAAGTTTTCTCTTTATTGGGAATTCCTAAAATTGTTAAAACAGATAACGGTCCCCCATTTAACAGTACTCAGTTTAATAAATTTGCTTCATATCTTGGATTTAAACATAGGCGCATTACTCCTTTGTGGCCACAAGCTAATGCAGAAGCTGAAAGATTCATGCGTTCTATGGGGAAATTTCTAAGGGCAACTACAGCGCAAGGTAGACCATGGAAACAAAATTTATACTCTTTTCTGAGAGACTATCGATCAACTCCCCATTGTACTACTGGCAGATCACCTGCAGAGATGTTATTCAATCGCAAACTTCGGATCAAAATTCCGGATATAAATGATTCGCTAACAGAGACACTCAACAAGGACTTAATACAAAAAGACAGTCATGCCAAAGCCAAGATGAAAGCTTATGCGGATAAATACTATCATACCAAATCTGCTCTTTTTGCTGTTGGAGACAGAGTCCTGTGCAGGCAAGATAGACAACACAAGCTGGATACTTTATATGATGTCATCTTATATACAGTTACAAGAATTCAAGGATCAATGATCACTGCAGTAAGAAATGGAAATACAATTACTCGGTATTCTTCTTTCTTCAAGAAACTACACAAAGAACAGGACACTGAAGTATCTGATGCAGAAGATGATGATTCTGATATACCCAAATTATTTCAAGAACATGATGATAATATGGATAACTCAGAGAGAGCAGTGAGGGGGAAGAAAACATAGCATATGATCAGTCCTTAGATACTAATTGAAAATACCCTCTGAGAGAAAACAGAAGACCTCCTGAATATCTTAAAAACTATGAAAAATAATGTGTTTTCATGTTATGTATTATGTCATCATGCAACTCTTTTATGTGAAATGTAGTTGGTCTTATTTCTAGATATTAAGCATAGTATATATATAGTTATATTTATGTTTAGTTTAATTGTTATGTTTCTAATCTAAAGGGAGAGATATGGTGTCTGTTGTGATATTATAATATATAATGCTTTCTTCCTAGTTTGTGCTCTGACTTGTAAATGTATATAATTGTTGCAAAGAAGCAGGGGCGGGGACAGTGTTGTTGGAGTGAGGAACCAGGAAATAAAGTGTGTTTTTAGTTTATATAGCCCATCTGGGAATGTTTTTGTAACAATGTATAGTTTTTATAATGCTTTTATAGCATTCTGCTGATTTTCAGATGACTAAGCAAACCCCACAGTGTCAGATGTATAAGCTTGTTTACAGAATACTGCTGGCTCCTTATGTTCTCTGTCTTTTCATATTCAAGGAAGTGGGGAGTGTCTGACGTTCTTATTTTCCCAGCCCCTTTCACTGGGTGTCTCAGCCTAACCATATTAACAGTGCTAAACTGTGAGCTTCTAAGTAAGTTTTTAAAAGGTTTTATACTGTATTTTTAGATCAGCATCTGTGGATATAGTAGTGTCTATTACATGCAGTTATATGAAAATTGGTGTATACTGTCCCTTTTTTTGTAACACTTGAGACCTCATATCTTTTAGCCCTTATAACTTTTTATGCAAAAAAATGTTTTAATTATTTTTTTAGACAGAGTTATTATGAGTGTAATTGTACTTCTAAATTTATTTTTTATGTGTTTTGTGCAACTTTATTGTCTCGCATAAAAGTAAACCAGAGCTCTCAAGTGAACACGTTTACTTTCAACTCGTAATACACTTGAAAGTTTATCAAACATGCACATCACAGAGACTCTGAGGGGCAGATTTACCATCTGTCGGACGGACATGATATGCTGCAGTGATTATTTCCGCCCGACATTGCTGAATGCCGACAGCATAAGCTGTCGGTATTTACCATTGCACAAGCAGTTCTGGTGAACTGCTTGAGCAATGCCGCCCCCTGCAGATTCACTGCCAATCGGCTTCTAGCAGGGGTGTCAATCAATCCGATCGTATCTGATCGGGTTGATTGCTGTCCGCCACTCAGAGCAGG
This sequence comes from Bombina bombina, assembly GCF_027579735.1. Lineage (NCBI taxonomy): Eukaryota > Metazoa > Chordata > Amphibia > Anura > Bombinatoridae > Bombina > Bombina bombina. The sequence continues at coordinate 922,320,052 of NC_069500.1, forward strand.
TGGGCGAGTTAAGAAGCAGCGGTCTTAAATCCTGTTTCCGGCGAGACCTGAAGTCTTACGCGGAAACAAGGGGAACAGGGGCCATTCGACCCTTGTTAAATCGGCCCCCAACTCTGATAACTATTTTTTAATGCCGTGGTATTTCTTGTAAACAATACCTACATGCTCTGAAAATAAATGCTCTATTTTTCTTTCATCTTCTAACATTTTTGATTCATAGCTGCAGTCTAATGTCTGAGCACTGTCTGGCTTATCTTCTTATCTTATCAATTCACAAAAGTACCATAGTCATAACAAATGCAATTATAGTAAGTATAGTTCTGTAATAAATCTTGTGGTCCGTATTTTTTATTTAGAAATCTCAAGGTCCAAGTTTTATTTTGATAGATTACATTTGTGATGCAGCATATTTTAAAATAAATCTGAGCTATAATTTTGCAAAACAAAAATGTAATTTGTTTATTTTTTTTCCTCTTCTTTTTTAATGTTAAGATTTTCCATAAGTTTTGGCATTGAATACTGGTACTGTCAGTGATATCATTTACAACTATGGGTTAAAGAAGCTGATCTCAACTGTTTACTCATTAGGTAGTCCGAGTTTCCAAAGCAACACTCCTAATCCAGGTTTCAAGCATATTTTACTTAAACTGATTATAATATAATAAAAGCTGTAAAAGATTAGTTAAAAGATCATGAATACATTATTACTGTGTATCCATTATTTGTGTGTATATCTATCTATCGATCTATCTATCTATCTATCTATCTATCTATCTATCTATCTATCTATCTATCTATCTATTTATATATATATACAAATAATGGATACACAGAAATAATTTATTCATGGTCTTTTAAATAATATTTTACAATATATATATATATACAGTATATATATATATATCTTTAAGCAGTTATTAATGTTAGATATTTGTGTATGCATAGATTATGTATAAGAATGAAAAACATACCATGTCATACACAGTATATATCTTTATGCTATAAAAGACCTGTGAAATACCTCACATGCAGCAGCTGTTTAAAGGAATATTATAATCAACGTTTTTCTATCATTTATATGAAAGAGCAGCATTTAAACATGTTTTGATGTGTTTTGCCTAAAAAATATTTACATTTAATACCACAGTGTCAACTGAGTACTTCCTAGTAACACTCATTGGTTGATAATGGTGCCCTGGCTACACTCATTGGTTGACAGATGTTAAAGGAATATGAATCGGTGCTCCTTTAGTAAAAAAAGAATATGTTAAATCAAAGTAAACATAAAAAGAAACAGATTCTGTTAAAAAAACAGCAAACAACATACTTGTTTTCTTACTAAATGAGCACTCTACTGTCACATGATTTATGCAGCAAATGCCCTCTACTGAGCATAAGCAATAAACGGACTGCAGCTAGAGGAGATGTCTCCTGGCAACACTTCAAAGGAAAAACTGCTTCTTTGCCTTCCTCTAGAGACCTTAGCCCCCTTGTAGGGTTGTGACAGGAAGTAATAGACCTTTCACAAATGAAGATTTAAAAAAAAAAAAGCAATACAAGATAAAGCACTTTTAAATTTTTAAGTTTAGCCCACTGTCTTATATCCGTTTAGTTCTATCTCTAACAGCCAATGCGCATTATCACGAAATACTTAATAGTCAATCAAAATTATTAGTCATTACACAACTGTTTAGCTTTATTTAATGTTTAAACATGTTTTTGCTTTACATTTTTGCAGGCCAAAAATATTTTTTTAAATGCTCTGAGGACTATTTGGCCAATAAGGTTTATAATTGGAATCCAATGAGGAACTTCAGACAAAGGAATAAGGGGAATAAACGTGTCACTTTCAATAAAAAGGAAGGGAAGTCACAGGAGAAAGTCACATTCTCTGACACAGATCCAGAGTCCAATGAGGATGCTGGCTTACAGGACTTTGTGACATTTATGTTAAGTGGACCATCCTCAGAGGAAGATACCTATCCCCTCCCCACTTCCTCTGCCTCTCTTTCCTCCGCCCCCCCCCCCTCTTCCCTCTCTTCCCCCTCCCCCTATCCATCCTTTACCCTCCCATTTTGTATCTTGTTTAGAGACATCCAAACATATGGAAGTATCAGTTATACCTAAGAAACAAGAGTTTCCAAAACCCCAGAGGGGTAATAAATATAAGAAAGCTCAGGTCACACAAGAAAGCTGTAGTACTCCGCAGAGCCAGCAGGATTTTCACCTAGCTCACAGGCAAGAAAGAGGAGGAGGAGGTGAAGGGGTGGCAGAAAGAGTGGGCAGTTCTACACTAACCAATGTGAATTTAACAGTGCAGAGAGACCAGTATCCTCCGAGACGGGGCAGATCAATCAATCGCTACAAGGACCAAATGTCATAAATCTATCTCATTTTACCTTATCTGAATTAGAACTTTCAGTTTTAAGCCTAGGTTTAAACTTTGTCCCCTTTGTTAAATTTAACATTTTTGACACCATTATGGATGTCAATACATTTTTTAGAGGTCTTACATTCAGGAAATTCTATAAACACAATTCCACCACAGCACAAGAAATAATGGAGAAGGACATTTGTCCACAGCATGATTATTTTGATATCACAGAAGCCAGGGATTTTCTGGCTTTATATTCATTAGAGACAGGGTCTCAATACTGATACATTTAAGAATTCCCATAAGGGATTCAAACCGAAACCAGTATTTTATCTAACACAGATGAGGGGTCGTGCATTAGAGTCCTTCCACAAGAGGATAGAGGAGGACCTCATTAAATTAGAAAATAATCTGCAAACTAGACATGATAATCTAAAGAACAAAGGCTAGCATTGCAGCAATTACAAATGAGAGAGGAAATCATCATTAAAAGGACAGTCTACCATAGAATTGTTATTGTTTTAAAAGATAGATAATCCCTTTATTACCCATTCCCCAGATTTGCATAACCAACACGGTTATATCAATATACTTTTTACCTCTGTGATTACCTTGTATCTAGGAACCTTCTTCCAGCCCCCTGATCACATGAATGTGACTGTTTATTATCTATTGTCTAAAATTTAGCATTGTTTTGTGCTAAATCTTAAATAACCCCTGTGCCTGAACACAGTGTTATCTATATGGCCCATGTGTACTTTCTGTCTCTTTGTGTTGAAAAGAGATTTAAAAAGCACTTGATAAGAGGCAGCCCTCAAAGACTTAGAAATTAGCATATGAGTCTACCTATGTTTAGTTTAAACTAAGAATAAAAAGAGAAAAAAGCAAATTTGATGATAAAGGTAAAATGGAAAGTTGATTAAAATTAAAAGTCCGATATGAATAATGAAAGTTTAATTTATATTAGACTGTCCGTTTAAGCAGTCTGATAAAGGGAGCTCTATAGTGGAGTTTTGAAATTTTTGTTAACCCATAATTATTTTGAGTTTGGTGGGAGTTTTTATCGTCAACAAAGGGGGACGGCCATGGGGGCTAAATTTGCCCCGGCCTACGCCAATATTTTTATGGGCTGGTGGGAGCTCAACCACATTTACTCAGATACCAACCCCCAACTGGATCCTATTATGGGTTATAAAAGATATATTGATGACTTGCTCTTTATCTGGTCTGGCTCAGTAGAGAGTAGTACTGATTTTGTAAATTATCTTAACAACAACGATGTGGGCTTAAGCTTCACTTTATCTTTTAAAAAAGAAAAAAAAATCCATATTTGGATGTTATGCTAATAGGATTTCCAGGTGAGGGGAGAATAGGATCATCCCTCTATAGGAAACCCATAGCATCAAATACATTTTTTGCATGCGAGAAGCTGTCATCCTAAGCATATGAGCTATGGCATAGCCAAGGGTCAGTTCCTGCACCTCAAAAGGAAAAGGTTTGGATGCTTACAGCTTCTCACATGAGAGCAAACTATTGATGGAAAAAATCCTTGACATGGGTTATAAAAAGCACACTGTCAGTAGAGCATTGAATTATGTTACAAGTAGATGTAGGGAGCCACTGCTTGAGGATACTCCTAAAAATAGGATTCCTAGAAACAGGCCGACCTTTATAACCATCTACAGCCCCCAGTATTACTCTATTTGTAATATAGTCCGAAAAAATCTTCCTATCCTCCTAGCAGATGATGATCTGAAAGATGAGATCAAAGATGGTTGCTTTTGCGTCTCTAGGTGCAATGCAACCATTGGCAATATAATCTCGCCATCAGCATTGAAAAAAACTCCAGTGAAGAGTAGTTGGCTTACAAACAAGGGACACTATAGGTGTGGCAGGAGCTCATGTAAAGCCTGCAGCTACACCACAGTAGGAAAGGTATTTCAGTCTATTACCACACATAGGGGGATATTTATCAAAGGTATGTCGGACCTGATCTGATAGTGTGGATCAGGTCCGACATACTTTGCTGAATGCAGAGAGCAAAACGCTCTCCGGATTCAGCATTGCACCAGCAGCTCTTGTGAGCAGGGGGTGTCAATCAACCCGATCATACTCGATCGGGTTGAATTCCGGCTATGTCTGTCCGCCTGCTCAGAGCAGGTGGACAGGGTTATGGAGCTTGATAGATAGGCCCCATATAGTTTTTTCACATTACCATTGCACCAATTGCAGCTCAAGTTATGTCGTTTATGTGATCACATGTCAACAATGTGACAAACAATATGTCGGATGCACCTCACGAGAAGTGAGGGAGCGGATACGTGCACACATCAACGACATTGAACAAGGCCACTTCGCGACTGGAGCGGCTAGACATTTCATTGAAGTGCATAATTAGGAAATTAACGACTTTACTTGGGTTTTCATAGATTTCATCAGGGGAAAGGAAAGGGGAGGTAATAGACTCAGGGACCTTCTAAAGAAAGAGGCTTATTGAATATATACTCTACGCACCAGCCTAAGGGTATGAACATAGAAACAGATCTTATCAATTTTTGGTGATCTCGAGATCTAATTATTGTAGCTCACATATGTAAATATTTATATCTTAGAATTTAAGCAATATTCATTACTATTATTATTTTATTTTTTATTTTTAGTGAGTTCTTTTTGGTACACCATCCCTTTTTTAGAAAACAAAATCATTTATATACTTTGTATTCTTCTGTTTTAATATGTACATTGTTTGCATAGCTTGTACTACCACTTTTGCTAAAACTATTCTAATTTTCTTAGTCCCCCACACCTCCATACTATATGTACTCTCTATATTGAAGATAGTTGGTATAAAACTATAGCCATTTGTTAGACGCACTTGATAAACATAATATATATATATATATATATATAAATAGAGTTTTTTATGTTTTTCTAACATACACCTAGATTACAAGTTTTGCGTTCGTGTTTTAATGCTGAAACAAAAATGGTAATTTCAGTGTTAAAACAGCACCGCAGCCATTACAAGTCTTGTCGGTATAGCTGTACCACAAGCATTTTAGCCTGTAACGCAACGTCAGTCCCGCACTTGTAAAAATGATGTTTTTTCATGGGACTTCCATAGCGCAGCTATTAAAAGTTTTGCAGTGAGGCTAAAAAGCTTGGGTTACACTCTATAATGACAAGTTCCGTTTCGCAATTTGAGAGCAGTAGTTATGAGTTTTACGCTATAAAACTGTTACATAAAACTCATAACTAAACTGTCACAAAGTACACTAAACACCCATAAACTACCTATTAACCCCTAAACCGAGGCCCTCCCGCATCGCAAATACTATATTAAAGTTATTAACCCTAATCTGCTGCTCCCGACATCGCCGCCACTAATACAATTTATTAACCCCTATTCTGCCGCTCCCTGACATCGTCGCCACTATAATAAAGTTATTAACCCCTAAACCCCGCCCTCCCGCATCGCAGACACTATTTTAATATTATTAACCCCTAATCTTCCGTCCGCCCACATCACCCTTACTATACTAACGTTATTAACCCCTAATTCCGCCGCCACTATAATAAACCTATCAACCCCTAAACCGCAAGCCCCCTACAATGAAATATACTAAATAAACCTATTAACCCCCTAAACCAAAAGCCCCCCACATCGCAATAAACTATTTTAAACTAGTAACCCCTAAATCTAATGCCCCCTAACTTTATATTAAAATTACAATTTCCCTATCTTAAGTTAAATTAAAACTTAGTTTAAACTAACAATTAAACTAATATAACTATTAAACTAAAATTGAACTAATACTAATTAAAGAAAACTAAAATACACATTAAAAAAATCATAACTACTATAAAAAATTACAAACTATCTAATTACAAAAAATAAAAGATACTCAATTACAAAAAATAACAAACACTAAATTACGAAAAATAACAAACAAAATTATCAAAAATAAAAAATAATTACACCTAATCTAATAGCCCTATAAAAATAAAAAGCCCACCTAAAATAAAAAAAAACCTAGCATACAATAAACTACCAATAGCCCTTAAAAGGGCCTTTTGTAGGGCATTGCCCTAAGTTAAACAGCTTTTACCTGTAAAAAAAAAAATACAAAGACCCCCAACAGTAAAACCCACCACCCAATCAACCCCCCAAAATACAAAACCTAACTCTAACAAAAACCTAAGCTACCCATTGCCCTGAAAAGGGCATTTAGCTCTTTTGCATTGCCCTGAAAAGCCAAACCCTAAACTAAAAAAAAAAATCCCACCCAAAAAAGTTTAAAAAATCCTAACACTAATCCCTGAAGATCCACTTACAGTTGCTGAAGTCCCACTTGAAGGATCTTCATTCTGGCGGCTCCATCTTCATCCAGGCGGTATCTTCTATATTCATCCCGGTGGCGTCTTCTATCTTCATCGCGGTGGTGCAGAGCAGATTCATCCTGAAGACATCCGGCACAGAGCATCCTCTTCATACGGTCGCTGCCGTATACTGAATCTTCAATGCAAGGTAAGCGATTCCTATTGGCTGATTTGATTTTGGAATTTCAAATCAGCCAATAGGATGACAGCTACTGAAATTCTATTGGCTATTCAAATCAGGGGGGTGGGGGTTTGTATACTGTTAGGGGGTGTTTGATTTTCTTTTTTAGCAAAAGAGCTGTTAACTTTAGGGCAATGCCCTACAAAAGGCCTTTTTAAGGGCCCTTGGTAGTTTATTATAGATTAGGGGTTTTTATTTTGGGGTGTTTTTTTTTAATGGTATTAGACTAGGAATCATTTTTATTGTTTTGGATACTTTCATTTTTTATTTTTTGTAATTTTAGTGTTTTTGATTTTTTGTAATTTTAGTGTTTTTGATTTTTTGTAATGTTAGGTTTTAGTGTAAGGCAGCTTAGGTTTTATTTGACAGGTAAGTTTGTATTTATTTTAACTAGGTAGTTAGTAAATAATTAATACCTCTTTATTAACTAGTCTACCTAGTTAAAATAAATACAAACTTACCTGTGAAATAAAAATAAAACCTAAGCTAGTTACAATATTTATTTCACAGGTAAGTTTGTATTTAGTTTTAAATAGGTATTATTTAGTTAATAATTGTAACTTTAATTTAGCTCTATTTTAATTATGTTAAAGTAAGGGGGTGTTAGGGTTAGAGTTAGGGTTACGTTAGGGTTAGGGGTTAATATAATTTAATTTATGTTGTTGCGATGTGGGGGGCTGGCGGTTTAGGGGTTAATAGGTTTATTTAGTGGTAGTGATGTGGGAGGCCAGAGGTTTAGGGGTTAATAGGTTTATTTAGTTGCAGCAATTTCAGGGAGCGGCGGAATAGGGGTTAATAGATTTATTATAGTGTGGGCGATGTTGGGGTGCAGGAGAATAGGGGTTAATAACTTTAGTATAGTGGCGGCGATTTTGGGAGCAACAGATTACGGGTTAATAGATTTCTTTTGGTGGCGGCGATATCGGGAGCAGCAGATTAGGGGTTAATAACATTATATAGGTGTCAGCGATGTCGGGGGCAGAAGATTAGGGGTGTTTAGACTTGGGGTTTATGTTAGGGTGTTAGGTTTAAACGTATCTTTTTTTTCCCCCTAGACATCAATGGGGCTGCGTTATGGAGCTTTTCATTCCGCGCTTTTAATGCTGTCACTTTGCTTCAAATAAATGGAGTTGCTTTGAGCCTTTTCGTATTTTGTGGACTATATATATATATCTAAGCAGGTATTAATGTTAGATATTTGTGTATGCATAGATTATGTATAAGAATGAAAAACATACCATGTCATACACAGTATATATCTTTATGCTATAAAAGACCTATGAAATACCTCACATGCAGCAGCTGTTTAAAGGAATATTATAATCAACGTTTTTCTATCATTTATATGAAAGAGCAGCATTTAAACATGTTGTGATGTGTTTTGCCTAAACAATATTTACATTTCATACCACAGTGTCATCTGAGTACTTCCTAGTAACACTCATTGGTTGATAATAGTGTCCTGGCTACACTCATTGGTTGACAGATGTTAAAGAAATATGAATCGGTGCTCCTTTAGTAAAAAAGAATATGTTAAATCAAAGTAAACATAAAAAGAAACAGATTGTGTTAAAAAACAGCAAACAACATACTTGTTTTCTTACTAAATGAGAACTCTACTGTCACATGATTTATGCAGCAAATGTCCTCTACTGAGCATAAGCAATAAATGGACTGCAGCTAGAGGAGATGTCTCCTGGCAACACTTCAAAGGAAAAACTGCTCATTTGCCTTCCTCTAGAAACCTTAAACCCATTGTAGGGTTGTGATAGGAAGTAATGGACTTTTCACAAATGAAGTTAAAAAAAAAAGCAATACAAGATAAAGCACTTTTAAATTTTTAAGTTTAGCCCACTGTTTTATATCCCTTTAATTATAACTCTAACAGCCAATGTGCATTATCAGGAAGTACTAAACAGTCAGTCAAAATTATTAGTGCTTACACAACTGTTTAGTGTCATTTAATGTTTAAACATGTTTTGCTTCACATTTTTGCAGGCCAAAAATAAATAAAAAAATGTAAATGCTACTTAGAATGATTTGAGTATAATGTACCTTAAATGTACCGTTAATGTTCATGAGGCATGTCACTGTCCATCAAAAATGCATCTGTTTGTCAACCAATAAGCAATGTATTCTTAAAGGGAAATAATACCCATATGCTAAATCACCTAATAGTGAATAGCTGAGGGGAAAAACTGACAAGAAAATATAACCTTACCCGAACAGCTCAAATTTTCCTCAAAATGTCTTAATCACACAACAGTAAGTGCTTTTTGATCAATGCTGATTGTCCCACTTTACTGTGATCTCATGATATTGCACTTAAATCCTACGAGATTTGATCATAAATTTAATTAAACTGAGAAGGGAAATAACATAACTGTGCTGCACACATTTTCACAGATCCCACACAGCAGGATATCTGACAAGCGCTCATTGACTGTTGCATGTGCAGTTTTTGTTTGCTGGCAGCAGATGACACTCCACCGTAATCCCTCCATCTCCACTCTCTTTTTTGAGTGCACCTGGGGGGGTTCAAGGGCGGGCGAGGTTGACTTGGAGTGAATTCCAGAGGATGTAGGAATGACATTTACAATCAAGGCTTCGTGCCTCTTGAACACCCCAGGTGGAGGCAAAAAAGATAGTGGAGATGCAGGAATTTCGATTTCCTATTACTATTACTTTAAATAAGGCAGCTAAGGAAAGTGGTGAGTTGGTGTGCGGGTTCCATTCAAACCACTTTGTTTAAGAAGACTGTAAACATTTTTACAGTCTGGAGACCGAAACCAGTCAGGCTTTTTCATTCTCACTTTGTATCCCATGTTGGATTGTATGGACTTTGGTTTTTTAATACTCTGGACTTGTTTTTCTAAACATTCTTTTTCTCATGCATATGGAAGAACACTATTTAAACATGGTAACTATATATTATTGCAAGTTGAAACTGTTAATTTTTATTTGTAAGCCACAGGAAGTACATGTATATGTAATTTGGTTGTAAATGGGACATCATACACTATTGTTAAAGCATTGGAAAGTGATGCAGTTTATCTGTATATCTTTAAAAAGTTGACTAAAAAAAAAAATCGCCTGAACATCTTTATGTAGAAAAGGAAGATATTTTACCTCAACATTTCCTCAGTATCCACATCACATTGTAAACAGACTTTAAGAAGCCAATCAGGATGCTAGTCCTAGGACTTGCAAGGTAGTGTGCATCTGGCATATGCAGCACACATATTTGCAGATCATTTTTGCAGATCGGCAGGATATTTGTCAAGCGCTGATTGTCTGTTATATGCAGGTGTAGGAATTCCTAAATCTCACAATAACATGCCCAGTGTAGGTGTTCTTAATCAGAGTGTATGTAGGATAATCTCTTATAAACGCAGAAATGCAGAGGAAAGTACTAGTATCACTATATATCAATAATGCGCGTGTAAAATATTCAGAAAATAACCCAGATATTCTATGGCTAATAATAGATATTTCTCTACGTAGTATATATGTGGATATTTGGAAATAATAATAATGGTAGTGGCGCTGTGTATATGTTTAGTTAAGTTACAATGATGTGCTCTAAGCACTGTGCATATATATAAATAAGATTTGAATATTCAAATAATATCAATCAAATTTTATATATAAAAAATGAAAAATATATAACAAAGATAAAAAACAAATAAATAAAAAATGTACACTGTGTGAGCGGTCACTGACACGTTAAAGTATTACAATTTGACAATGATAGAAATAAAAAGTCTGTCTTTCAAATCCACGGATAAAAACCAGTTTCAGGTAATCCACCAAATATTGCTAATAAACGTGTTTACTGTAGCTAATATATTTGTGTTGTTTTTCACCTTTGAATTATACTGATACATTTCAATAGTTACATAAGTTATAATTTATGTAATAGATACTGTTCGTGGATACAAATGTCTCAAGGTGCTGACACTGTTACCTTTCCGCTTTTAAGCCTTACACATCCGACCTTTTGGATAATATCACTTTCACGGTTTCACCTTTAGAACGTACCTTCCTCACCGGTCTGGATATTGCTCTCTATTTCCCAGACACCACGCTCACGGTGGGAGTTTTTTTCGCCTTCCTCATTCTGTGACTGCTCCGTGTGCGGTCCCAGATGGGTTGTGAGAGACGTCACCTAGTCACATGGGATTTTCTACCCAATCCGTTAGGTTGTGGCTTCAAAACACAAAATCAGCTAATTCATATACACAAATAAGCCTTAAAAAAAAAGCAAATCTCATACATTTTATACTTTTTATGCTGCTGGTAAAAAAAAGTAATTGGAAACACATTAAGGGAAAACAATTTTATAGTATACTACCCCTTTAATAAAAGGAATCACTATTGCACTTACCTTAACTAACCCACAGCTTTCCAAAGACAAAGTAAGTCACACCTATGACTAAAGAATGCAGAGTATATGTAAGATAATCTCTTAGGAGCGCAGAAATGCAGAGGAGAGTACTAGTATCACTATATATCAATAATGCGTGTGTAAAATATTAAAAAAAATAACCCAAATATTTGAAGGAGCCAATTCAAGCTTGAGTCTGCAGACACCAGACCTAGCCATGGTCATTAAAGGGATATGAAACAGTGATATTTTAGTTAAAAAAAATATATTAAATCAAAGTAAACATAAAAAGAAGCAGGCTGTGATTAAAAAAAACAGCAAACAACTTTCTTGTTTTCTTGAAAAATGAGCAACCACTGCCTGTAGCGGCATAAAAGCAATGACATGTAACTTCCTGTTACTGTTCAGTAAATGCTAGAGAAAACCAGCTCAAGCTGCTCTAGAAAATTTATGACATCAAGGTATGGCTTCCTGTAGAGACTCCAGCCCCCTTGTGACAGAGACAGGGGGCAGTGACAGGGAGAAATAGACACTGCACAAGTGAAACTAAAAAAAAAAAGAAAATAAAATAAAGAAAAGGTAATTTCCTTTCAAAATTATCCAGTTGCTTTCTTTTGCAGCCAACTATGGAAATACATGTAGCAGGGTTAGCCATGAGAAGTAGGCAGTGTGCTTTTCCAGTTCCAGGGGCAAAATAAATAATGAATGTATACTTTATAGCAATTCCTTTGAAATTAACTTTTCTTTTCATTTCCATCTATAAAATAAGTAGGTATTTCTACTGCAACCAGTGAAAACAAGCAGTATGGTGGCAGGACAGAAGCAGAGAGCTGGCATATTTGTTATTAGTGCCACCTTGGGCGCTTTCTACACAATTGCCACTGCCGACCAATTGCACATTTTTTTCTGTTTATTTGGCTAAAATGATATAGTTTTCTTTACACTTTAATATTATGCACTCATTCATTATTATTGGACTTGTATTTTAAATAAAACAGAAACAAATCTGTTTTGATTAACATAAATGTATCCCACAGAGTAAGTCTTATAATAAGATTAATGCTTTTATTAACAGCTTTATTAACACAAAGCTGTGCAAACTACATTCCTGCTTGTTTATGTCTGCACATACAGTATATGTAAATCAGGCAACACACAATTTACAAAATGTGCAGGACAATATAAACATATTGTAACATACACAATTCCTTATCTTTAACCTTCAGCAGCTATCAGACTCTAGATAACTTTTCAGTTACAATTGCACTAGTCAAAGACAATTAAGACAAAATGTTATCTTTATCCATTTTAATTAAAGAGACGTTAAGATCATTTTTAGATATGCATAGGCTATATCAATAGGTAAAGAATCCAAAGAAAAATAAAATGTTTAAAAAAAATAATAAAACTGTATTTTTGTTAGCAAAATATGCATTGTTTTACAGTTCAATGACATCCCTCTTGACCAGTTATGGAAATATATAAATGAGCTTCTCTACTAATTAAGTAATCAATGTGTAGAATTTATCATTCTGGAAGTAACGCCAGCAACCTCTTTAGGGGAAAGTGTAAAGATGACAATTATCAAAGAAAAATCATCAATGTATATTGCAAAGTATGTTACTTTTTTTTAATTACACAAAGTAAACACCATGAAGATCAATTTTTTTCTTTTACTGTTCTTTTAAATAAGCTTAATGTACCAAGACTGTTGTGCACATTATACAGGCGTACCTCAGAGATGTTGCGGGTTTGGTTCCAGACCAACTCAATAAAGTGAATTTAGCAATAAAGTGAGTCACACTGATTTTTTTTATTTATTGACACTATATTGTATGTAGTCTATTAAGTGTGCAATAGTATTATGTCTAAAATAAAATGTACATACCTTAATTAAGAAATACTTTATTGCTACCAAAATACTAACCATCATCTGAGCATTCAATGAGTCATAATCTTTTTTTCTGGTGGTGTGTATATTTAGGTGTGTATATATGTGTATTTGTGTGTATTTCTTATTTTTACATGTGTATTTATGATGGAAAAATGGCGCCCATAGACTTGCTCGACAGAGGGTTGACACAAACCATACATTTGTAAAAAGAGCAATATCTGTGAAGCACAATAAAGCGAAGCGCAATAAAACAAGGTATTCCTGTATTTAATTTGTAAACGCTATGGGCTAGTTCAAGATGTTAAAAGTTCCAGAGATGGAGACACTCAAGTCTAAATAAACTTTTATGATTCAGAAAGAGCATGCAGTTTTATGACAATTTCCAATTTACTTCCACTTTCAGATTTTCACACATTCTGGGGAACAAGCTCCTATAGAGCATTCACACAAGCTCACGGGGTATACGTATACTAGTCTGTGATTGGCTGATGTCTGTCACATGATACATGGGGCTGGTAAATGGGGGGGAAATTAAATTTGCAGAAAAAGATCTACTGCTTTTCTGAAATTCATAGTAGGTGTAAATTGCATTGTCTTTTGATTATGTGCATGTTAATTATGTAATTCTACTGCATATAGGGGTATATTAAATATCAAGGGTAGGGTTGGTATTGGTGTTACCATCTTTTGTTATATATATCAACTTTAGAATAGATGCATGCATTTCTTTTATCCCTTATTGTCCTCTTTCTATGATATCTGACAGTTATAAGCAGTCAAACACCATTCCTTTTCTATTAAAGGGACAGTCAAGTCCAAAAAAAACTTTCATTTTTCAAATAGGGCATGTAATTTTAAACAACTTTCAAATTTACTTTTATCAACAATTTTGCTGTGTTCTCTTGGTATTCTAGTTGAAAGCAAACCTAGGGAGGCACATATGATAATTTCTAAGCCCTTGAAGGCAGCCTCTATTTTATTTACTTTTCACAGCAGGGGAGAGCAAGCTCTTGTAGGCCGTATAGATAGCATTGTGATCACGCCCGTGGCTAGTGGCAGACACTGCACTAATTGGCTAAAATGCAAGTCAATAGATAATAACTAAAAGTCATGTGATTAGGGGCGGTCAGAAGATGCTTAGATACAAGTTAGTCACAGAAGTAAAAATTGTATTAATATAACAGTGTTGGTTTTGCAAAACTGGGGAATGGGTAATAAAGGGATTATCTATCTTTTTAAACAACAAAAATTCTGGTGTTGACTGTCCCTTTAAAGCACTGATGTACTGTAGATCATTATGTTTAGCATTTGAAATGTCTAGTATTACTTTTTTGTATGGTTAAGTATTTCACAGAAGAATATAGCAGACTGCTAATCTGCAATAACTGATACATAGCACACAGGAAGTCATCAGCTATAGTTTTACACATTTAGGTGACAGTTTCAGGATAATAAGCTGAGTACTGTGTGGCTCTGACAGGAGTTTGTCATTGTGAATCAGGAATTTCATGGTTTGATAGCTGTTCTGGTACCTTGAGGTTCTGTTTATCTGTTTATGTGTATTTTTATTTGTTTCATTTAAATGAAATGTTTTTTAAAATGGATGTTCCAGTATTGAGAGAGGGGGCCATTATATGTTTTAACACGTGTGAGTCTTGTCTCTGCCCACCAATAAAGCAGTGGGAGAAATTGCTTATCAACCAGTGAACAATCAGTCTTTAAGGCCCAGTTGTACAGGCATTTACTATTAGCTTTAAACTTGTAAGATACAGCTCTAATTTAACCTTTTCCAAGCAAAAAACTTGTTTTAATATGAATAATTAATTTTCTTTAAAGGGACAGACCAGAGATTTTTAGAATACACTGGCACTTTAATTAACTCCGCAAGAGTATGAGGAACTCTAGTCTAATTAATCTATTAAAATGATAGCATACAAATTTCACCTCAAGAAAAAAATGGTGATCCAGTTAATGTAGAATGTACCTTATTTTAATTTGCTTAGTACTCACAACGCAATTCCAGAACTAATTGCACATACAGTAAAAATAATATTTTTTAGGAAGAAAAAATACGTTGTTTTTTTTAATAATCGTATTAATATTTTTCAAAGCTGTATAGAAAAAGTGAATTTTGTTAAGGTGCCACTAGATGGCAGCAATGTTTTTTATACTACTTGGTCATAACATTGATACAATTGTTAAACTTTTAAACACATAAATGCATTGCAGCTTAATTGATATTTACTTATAATATAACTTCATACCGCCGTTTATGATACAGTTTTGGGTATTAAAAGGACATGAAACCTCACATTTTTATTTCATGATTCCGAAAAAGCATACAATGCTAAACCACTTTACTATTTTACTTCTATAATCAAATGTGCTTCAGTCTCTTGGGTTCCTTTGGTAATGGAGCGGCAATGCACGACTGGGAGCTCATCAGGTGAGTCAATGACAAGAGGAATATATGCGCAGATACTGATCAGCAGCGAGTAAGCTCACAGTAATGCATTGCTGCTCCCCCAAGCCTTCCTAGGTATGTTATTCAACAAAGGGTAAAAAAGAATAAACCAAGTTGGATAATACAACGTAAAGTGGAAAAATATTTTAAATTGCTTGCTCTATCAGAGTAATAGAAGTGCTGGGAGAGGTGTGTTTGAGGTTTGAGGCACATGGTGGGACTAGGATTGATAGCGCAGCTGGTCAGATTTTATTTACTGCTATTTATGGTTGGGGACGTTGTGGTTAGGGTAAGTTGTGCATAGGAGATTATGTTAAGAATTACTGGGACAATAACACTGGCACCTCTATTACATAGGTATTACTGATAATGTTAATACTATTAAATCTCAATGTAATGCCTCTATAGTTTTTAAGTAGTTATACTGAAATATTCTATTATTTTCAATTTGCCGTTTTAATGTCATGTTCTCTTCTCCTAAGGTAATTCAGGGTATTTTTCTTTTTGTATTTTTATTGAAAAGTTTCTTTTTACAGAATAAAAACTAATAAAAATCATAATAAAATACAATACAAACAATACTACATTCAAAACCAAAACCCACTAAAAAAAAACTTTATTAGACCTCAAAACCTCTCCCTAGCATAAACAATAATCATCCTACAGCATCCCTATTTCTTCAACCCTCTTCATCCAATTAAAATCAAGATGACTTCATATCAGAAAATCAAAAAGAGAAAAAAAAAAAAAAATAGGTAATTCAGGGTATTACTGCAGGGCCTGGTTACTTACGCACATCATACAAATCCAGGCTCAGAGGAGAGAGCATTTCATCTGGCAAGTGGTGTACCAGATCTGTGATAGAGTGGGTTCTTCTGACCTATTGATCATTTCAGTGATGTTTTTTAGTACTCTACCCAGAGGGCAATTCTAGTGATTTATTGCCCTAACAACCTGGCACAGCTAGATGGACTTTCACAGTACAGAACATTAAGATTATTTTAAATAAAAAACACATAGAATCATTTAAAAATATATATATTTTTTATTTATTTATGGTTATTTAACATATAAAGGGGCCCGGTGAATGTGGGTTGCCCGCCCACCCGGGCACCCGAACAGCACACAGTTTTATTTTTACTGTGAACAGCTTTTTATGTATGCCGCTAGCGCTGCATATATCATTTCCCCCAATGAAATGCGGGGATGCAATGAAAGCCCCGCACTGCCTCTGTCCCACCCGGAACTTCCGGAAGGGGTTCAGGCAGACTACTAGTTTAATGCTGTTGCTATGCAGGACAGAAAGTTTAGGAGGTGGGACTGAGACAGTGCAGTGACTGTTTTTTGATCTGATGAAAGGAACTTGAGTTCCCTGAAATGTCATCTATTAAAGCTTACTTTTGTTTCATGCAAATCCTGAGAGTGCAGTATTTATTGGAACTATATATATATATACAATCCAGAGAGGTAAAGCACTCACAGTAACAAAGTTCCCATCAGAATCAGTCCAGCCTGCCCGGGGTGCTTTTAAAAATATAGCACATTCATCCAAAAGTAAAAAGCACTCACCGGGTCTTAACAGTAACAGCAAAGTTTAATATGTGACGTTTCGGGGTTGCCCCCGTCTTCAGACAACTTATTACAGATAGAAAATAAAACTCACCCTTTATATTCATAACCCACTCCCAAGTGCAGCCCTGTCAGTGGCGTTCCGGAAATCAGACAGCCGCGCCGTGTAGCACTGCGTCATCAGTTGTCATGGCAACCAGGACGCCCCTCGACAGTTTCTAAATACATTAAAATTACAATGACAGCAGTGTGCATAGCAGTGGAAAAGTATATCACAAGCAGCAGTTGAACACATTATGTAATGAAAGCATCAATCATACTTTTCCCATCAACATCTAGATCAATGTAAATAGGACAGTAAGGCAGCGGCAAGTATGTACAGACAAGCGGGGACTATTATTATAATCCCGCTACATATTACAAATAGAAACAAAGTCTAATCTAGCAAAGGATAAATACCGGGCAGTAGTAACTAAGCAAGAACGGGGATATAATTTAAACCTAACACCGTAAGTTACAAATGAGGGCAGCTCTAAAAATAGACAACTCTAAAAATAGACAACCTGATCAAATACCAGTTTTTTCCTTTTGATTATTACCATTAGGGCTTTTGTATTTTGGTTTTAAGTATGAGCATTTAAAGCTCTATGTCTAAATGCAGTGTTGTCTATTTTTAGAGCTGCCCTCATTTGTAACTTACGGTGTTAGGTTTAAATTATATCCCCGTTTTTGCTTAGTTACTACTTTTGCTACTTACTAACTACTTACTAACTACCTAGCTAAAATAAATACAAATTTACCTGTAAAATAAAACCTAACCTGTCTTACACTAACACCTAACCTTACACTACAATTAAATAAATTACCTAAATTAAATACAATTAACTAAATTAAATACAAATACCTAAATTACAAAAAACCCACTAAATTACACAAAATATAAAACAAATTACAAGATATTTAAACTAATTACACCTAATCTAATAGCCCTATCAAAATAAAAAAGCCCCCTCAAAATAAAAAAACCCTAGCCTAAACTAAACTACCAATAGCCCATAAAAGGGCCTTTTGTGGGGCATTGCCCAAATCAGCTCTTTTACCTGTAAAAAAATACAAACAACCCCCAACAGTAAAACCCACCACCCACACAACCAACCCCCCAAATAAAACCCTAACTAAAAAAAAACTAAGCTCCCCATTGCCCTGCAAAGGGCATTTGGATGGGCATTGCCCTTAAAAGGGCATTTAGCTCTATTGCTGCCCAAACCCTAATCTAAAACTAAAACCCACCCAATAAACCCTTAAAAAAAACCTAACACTAACCCCCGAAGATCCACTTACAGTTTTGAAGACCGGACATCCATCGTCAACGAAGCCGGGAGAAGTACTCAACGAAGCAGCAAGAAGTCCTCAACGAAGCCGGGAGAATTCTTCCCCGGTCCTCCAGTTGGGTTGAAGTCTTCATCCAGACGGCATCTTCTATCTTCATCCATCCGGCACAGAGCGGGTCCATCATCAAGACAATCGGCGCAGAGCATCCTCTTCTTACGACGACACCCGACGAATGAAGGTTCCTTTAAGTGATGTCATCCAAGATGGCGTCCCTTAGATTCCGATTGGCTGATAGAATTCTATCAGCCAATCGGAATTAAAGTTGAAAAAATCCTATTGGCTGATGCAATCAGCCAATAGGATTGAAGTTCAATCCTATTGGCTGATCCAATCAGCCAATAGGTTTGAGCTCACATTATATTGGCTGTTTCAATCAGCCAATAGAATGCAAGCTCAATCCTATTGGCTGATTGGATGTCGACGATGTCCGGGGTGGCATATTAGGGGTTAATAAGTGTAAGAATAGGGGTGTTTAGACTCGGGGTTCATGTTAGGGTGTTAGGTGTAAACATAAATTTTGTTTCCCCATAGGAATCAATGGGGCTGCGTTACGTAGCTTTACGCTGCTTTATTGCAGGTGTTAGGCTTTTTTTCAGCCGACTCTCTTCATTGATGTCTATGGGAAAATCGTGCACGAGCACTTACAACCATCTCACCGCTGACTTATCAGCGCTGGTATTGGAGTGCGGTATGGAGCACAAGTTTGCTCTGCGCTCACTTCTTGCCTAATAACGCCGGGTTTATAAAAACCTGTAATACCAGCGCTGTAGGGAAGTGAGCAGTAACAATAACGTGCAAGTTAGCACCACACCCCTCATAACGCAAAACTCGTAATCTAGCCAAGTGTTGGTTATGCAAAACTGGGGTATAGGTAATATAGGGATTATCTATCTTTCTAAACAATAATATTTTTCGAGTAGACTGTCCCTTTAAGTCTTCACATACACAATATGCTCTGCCGCCATCTATCAGCCTGAGCTTAAATAAAAGGTGTAGCAACTAATCTATAGGTGCATTGTCTGGGTTTATTTGTTGTTATACAAAGCCAGAATTCACTGATAATTGATCAAGGTATTGTTTTCTTTTCCCACAAACTTATTAACAGGTGTTCTGCTTACTTTCTATGACTGGACGGGAGCCAAAAGTTCATTAGGCATTAGAAGCACCATTTACATGAGATTACTGCAGAGCTATTGGAGCTGGGTTCCTTGGTAAAATTAGTGCCTAAATAAAATCTTTCTTATATTAAAGAATGTAAGCTGGAAACTAATTCAGATTTGTTAAAGTATTCATGTCCTCAATCTCTGTCTCTTGTGTGACGTATTGTAGAGGGTGATATGTTTTGTACGTATAATCAATATTCTTTATGCTTCATTATTTGCTTCTAACTGTACCAAATTTGCCCCAAATTTTTATTTCATAATTCAGATAGAACATGCAATTTTAAACAACTTTCCAATGAACATCTAGTATCTTTTATTTTTTTTAAAGCAGGGATGTAAGCTTGGGGCACTATATGACAGCAGTTGTGCATGAAGGTTATCCATTTACAAGAGACTAGATGACTATTTCTGCCATGTAGTACTTCAGACGCCTACCTAGGTATCTCCTCAACAAAGAATACCACAGGAACAAAGATTTGATAATAGAGGTAAATGACGATTATCCTAACAATTATGACGGTATAATCTAGATTTTATTAAAGAGACAGAGACAAGTATTTTGCAATAACTTTTCATTTACTGAACAGACAGCAATTAAAAGCATTGAAAAATTTGAATAAATAATACAGAAAAATTCAACCAATGAGATCACAGTAACAGGTTATGCAACCAGATAACAGCCAATAAGATAACATCCAAAGGTATAAGAGGTAACAGTCCAAACAGCTAATCCTCTTTGAACTTTGCTGCAAATAACAAAAAGAAAGTAGGAACAAAAAAGAAACAAAACTCAGATACACAGGCAAAAATACAAAACAGTATGGTGATGAGAACAGAAAACTTGATTGACAGAAGTTGATTCCATAGATGATAAGAAACTTCTTGAGGATATCCGGAGTCTTTCCGTAGGGTAGAAGAATTCTGTGATAGTGCATAAGATACCAAAGCTTGATTGTTGTTGGAATCCTGGATTTGAAGAATTCTGGGCTGAAAAAGATAAAATATAAATAATAATAACATAATATAAAATACACCCACAAATAACTGGGAGGGAAAAAGAATGTATTTAATATAATTAAATATATATAAAATAAGGGAGGGAAAATACTCGTCTCTGTCTCTTTAATAAAATCTAGATTATACCGTCACAATTGTTAGGATAATCGTCATTTTATTACAAGGACAGAGACTCCTATTTTGCAAATTTAAAGCAAAATGATTATGATAAAAGACTATGTTAAATGGTAGAAATCGGTTTAAAATAAAACTGACGGAATACCGAATCAGAGGACCAATCTGCTGCATTAAGAATCTCTTGTAATGAAGCAGATTTGATAAAAGCCTTAGAAGCAGAAGTTCCTCTAACTGAATGAGCCGAAAATTTGTCTTCTATACCTGCTAAAGACATAATCCACCTAACCCACCTACTTATGGTGGTAGTAGAAACAGAGAGATGAGGAGAAACAAAAGAAATAAGTAGTTGAGAGGAGGAAGAAGAAAATCTGAAAGGTAAAGTTCTGGATTCATACTCTTTCAGGCAAGAAACTACACATAATTTAGGATAGTCAAAAAAGTAGGGATAAAAGATAGAGGAGGATAAAGATTTAGTTCTTCGAGATAAAGAAAAAAACTACACCCTGAGGAGTGAACATCTTGGAATTATAATCTATAGCTCTAACATCAGAAACTCTTTTACAGGAAAGTAAACATAATAAAGTAGCTAATTTACAAGTTAATTGCTTGAGAGAAAGGTCTTTATTAAGAGGCCAATTATTAAAAAGATTAATTAATAAATCCACATCCCAAAAATAAGAATGTCTAAAAACAGGAGGCTTCTTTACTCTTATGGCTTTAAGAAGCTTTTTGACTGAGGATAACTGTCCAATAGGAATATTAGCTATAGGGTAATGTCCAGCTGATATCGCTGATCTAGCAATATTAATAGATCTATATGCTAGACCTGTTTTAAATAAAGAGGTCAAATAGTTAATGACTTCATTCACAGGAGCTGAAAAGGAATCCAAATTTCTGCAACTGCACCAATCCGACCATCTGAGCCATGCATATCTATATAATTTTTTGGTACCTGGTGCCCAAGATTCTCTGAGTAACGATTTAGCCTCTTCCGAAAGTCCTTTGAATGACCAGGAACCCCTGAAATCATCCAAGCAATCAGATGAAGGGATCCTTGAACAACAAGGTTGTGGGGTTGTCCTGTTGGATCCAACAAAAGATCTTGCTGGAGAGGAAGAAGGAGAGGAGGAAGGTAAGACATCTCTAGAAGAGCTGGAAACCAAGATTGGGCTGACCACCATGGAGTTATGAGAAGAATCGAAATAAGATTCCTCCTGACAAACGATATTGTCCGTGGAATCACTGAAAAAGGAGGGAATGCATAAGCTCCCCTCTCTGTCCATTCCTGAAGGAATGCATCTGTCGCTAGAGCAAAGGGGTCTGGCCTCCAACTGTAATATGGAGTTAGTTGATGAATCAATAGGGAGGCAAAGAGATCTATGGAAAGAGGACCTCTGTGGTAAAACAAAATCTGAAAAATCTTGGAATTCAGTTTCCAATCGCTGGAGTCTTGGAGATGGCGAGAACCGAATCTGCCATGATGTTGTTTTGACCTGGAATATATTCTGTTTGAATAAAAATGTTGTGATCCAAACAAGAATGGATAAAATCTGAAGTTAGGTCCGACAATATTTTTGATGTAGTACCTCCTAAACGGTTGAGGTACCTGACAGCAGAAATATTGTCCATCTTGAGTAAGACAGAAATAGGACGATCTGAATGAATAAAGCTCTTGACAGCAAAAGAACCTGCTAAAAGTTGTAGACAATTTATATGAAGATTCTTTTCTTCTGCACTCCATTTTCCTCCAGTGATGGAAGAACCCAATCTGGCTCCCCAACCTGAATTGCTGGCATCCGATTCCAAAATTATCTCGGGAGAACAACCAAAAATTGCTCTCCCATTCCAAGCCTCTAAATTGGCTAACCACCATAATAACTCTGATCTTGTTTCTTTGGACAAGGAGATCTTGTGAAAATAAGAGAAACCCTGTTGAAGATAAAAAAAATCTTCAATCTTTGAAGAGCCCTGTAATGAAGGAGAGCTGGAAAAATCGCTTGGATAGATGAAGAAAGAAGACCGATAATACTGGCTAAAGTCCGAATTGGAAAAAGAGGTTTCTTGAGTAGGTAAGATATTTTTTTCTTTATTTTGTTTATCTTGTCTGAAGGAAGACTCAAAGTTGCAGATTGGGAGTCTATAAGAAAACCAAGAAATTTTAGAGACTGGGAAGGATTGATCTCTGATTTGTTGAAATTGATAACAAATACTAAGCTCTGAAGAAGATTTATAGTTAGGTTGCGATGAGAAATCAAACAATGATGCTCCTGATGCATGATAAGGATATCATCCAAATAGATTATAAGACGAACACCCCTCATTTGGAGCCAAGCAACTACAGGGCGAAGAATTTTTGTAAACGCCCAAGGTGCAGAAGAAAGTCCAAAAGGAAGGCATGTAAATTGCCAAAGGTTGTTTTTCCATAGAAATCTCAAAAAGTTTCTGAAAGAATGATGAATGGGAATAGAAAGATAAGCATCCTTCAAATCTAATTGGACTAACCAATCCTTGGAAAGGAGACAGTCTCTGAGGAGATGAATTCCCTCCATCTTGAAATGATTGTAGTCTAGATGGAAATTTAGATTTCTTAGATTTATAACGGGGCGAAAAGATCCTTCTTTCTTTTTGACCAAAAACATGTTGCTGATGAAAGAATCTTTTTCTGATGGAGCTATTTCTATAGCTTGTTTTTTGGCTAAATCTGATATCTCTTGGTCTAGGAGGAGATAGTCTGAAAGGGAGAAGGAAATTGGATTTGGAAAAGCAGTCTGATAGGGGATAGATATGAAATTTAGATGGAGACCTGATACTGATTGAAGCACCCATGGGTCTTGGCTTATACTCTCCCAATTGTGAATAAATAGGGCAAGTCTGCCTCCTACTTTTTGAGGGGAAAAATGTATGGAATGATAAATGTTCAAACTTACTTGAGAAAGGTCTTCTAGAAGGTCTTCCTCTGAATGATCTGGATGGCCATTGTCTACCTCTTGTAGGAAAGAAGTTGTTGAATGAATTTGGGATCAATGTTTCTGAGTAAAATTCTTCTTCTTTGACAGGATAGAGCAGAATTGGAATCACCAATTAAATACACTAAGCGTTGAACCCATTTTGTTATTACTGAAGGGTCAACCTGAGATTCCTTAGAAATTGCGTCCTCTGACAACTCTAGTAATTTAGTAACTGGAAACAGAGTATCTAATAATTTATCCTGACAGGCCTTTAAAAACCTGTCAGGTCCTTTTCTGATATAAAATTTTTTAGTCCCAATAAATTTCAATAAGTTAAGGTCAATTTCTGGAGTGGCATGAGACAAACTAGGTAATTCTGGCCTAGGACATTCAGCCCTTAAAATACTTTTAGATTTTTTAGAAAGGGGTCTCCGTATATAAAAAGCAATGAACTTGGAAACCCTTTTTGATGGCCTCCAATTAGAGGACTTTGGATGTTCTATGTCATCAGGGTCTAAATAAGATTCCCCAGCATTATCTAACAATCTAGGTTTTTGGATTTGCTAGACTTTTTAGATCTTTTATATTTAGGGGAGTCGTCATCTGAGGATGATGAGTCCGAAACATCTTCATAAAAAGAATCTTTATCAGAGTCAACATTAATTTTGCGCTTAAGTTTTTGTTTCCTGGGTTTAAAAGAAACAGTATCAGAATCCTCAGAGGAATAATTTTGTAAATTTTTGACAAGCGCGGACTCTTTGTCTGAACTAGGCAGACTTTTATTTAATTTCTCAGTAGAAATGACAGCTGAATTTTCATTAGTATTTGAATTTAAATGTTTTATTTTACTGGTTGCTTTTCTGGGTATATTGCCAGAGGAATTAACTGCAACCATGACAGACTGCATCTGTTGCTGAAGGGAAGCCAAAGAAGACATAATGCCTTGTAAAGATTTATTAGAAACATCAGATATGTTTTCACTAGACATATTGAAATAAGCAAGGATGCTGCAATAAAATACTAATTCAGCTTAATAAATATATAAGTTCAAATTTGTGATAAATGTTATAAAAATAAGGGCATATACAAATTAAAACACGAAAAAAATATTTATTTTGAAAATAGAGGGAATCAAACTGAGGACCATGTAAACTAAAGACTGACAAGTTAACCACAGGGCTAATGCTAAAATATAAAGGATTAGAAAGCTACCAAATACTTAACAAATAAAATTATGACACAATGTGAAAATAAAAAACTAAACGATTTGCAACAAAAGTTGCCAAACTTAATAACCAGCAAGAACGAGTGAGGTAATGACTGTGGCTGACAGGACTGAGGCGGGTCTGAGGGCGGGAAAAGAAAAGAAAAAAGTGATGCGTCACAAACAGGGGGCAGAGATAAAGGCCGACTATGAGAAAACCCTTACACAGAGGGAAAGAGCAACCGGATAAGCAGGGAGATATCGAAGGTAAAAAAAAGGCGTAACGCAAGTAAGATAAAATAATAACTTACAAAACAAACCTAAAATAAAATATGAAACAAGCTGTGTAATAATAACGTTAATGAGCAAGAAAATAAATAACGATATTGGGGAAATAATATATTGTAAACAGTAGTAAACTGAGAAAAAGAAGGGAAAGATGGAAATTTAAAACAAATAAAGGCAAGAAGTTAAATACAACAAAAAAGCATTATTTATTTAATAATGAAATTTAAATAATACTTAACGTCTGTTCAGCAAAGTGAAAAGAGTATTAGCTGTTTGGACTGTTAACCTCTTATACCTTTGGATGTTATCTTATTGGCTGTTATCTGGTTGCATAACCTGTTACTGTGATCTCATTGGTTGAATTTTTCTGTACTATTTATTCAAATTTTTCAATGCTTTTAATTGCTGTCTGTTCAGTAAATGAAAAGTTATTGCAAAATAGGAGTCTCTGTCCTTGTAATAAAATTGGAATCTTTTTTTTTACAATTGTATCCCTTTAACTCGAATTCAGATGGACATTTTTATTGCAACATGCACCCAATGTCTTACAGTCTCTGTACTGTAAATCAAGAACCGACTACAATCTACTGTGAGAAATGTTTTACTATTCATCTGCAGAGATATTTTTATGATAACAACATAACTGCTGGTCAAGAAGGAATTCCATTGAACTTTTCTGGTATATTTTGCATGATATATATATATATATATTCAGTGGTGGATTCACAAATATCTTTTTTAAGCACATACACATTAATAATTTTAGAACTGACATTAAATAATAACTGCATATTTATTCTTAGAAGCTAATTACAAAAGGCCAGAATCTAATATAATTAAGCTCTTGGACTTATTTTCCAGATCTTCTGAATTTGTAGACCGTACTCAGATTTTCATACAGCTAGATTACGAGTTATGCGCGCTATAGGGAAATTAACGAACGCACATTTAACCCTCTATAGCGCAGCCATTACAAGTTTTCAAACAGCCGGCTTGTGCATGCGATATGGTGGTTTTAAGCTCCATACCGCACACAATCCAAGCGCTGTTTTGACATGCTCGTTCACACTTTCCCCATAGACATCAATGGGGAGAGTGGGTCCGAAAAAAAAAATCCTGCGATCGCGGAAAAAAAGCTCCGTAACGCAGCCCCATTGATGTTTATGGGGGAAAAAAATAACGTTTAAACCTAACACCCTAACATAAACCCCACGTCTAAACACTCCTAATCTGCTGCCCCCGACATCACTGACACCTACATAATGTTATTATGTCTCCTCCGACCATGATTGTACTTTGAGTGCTGTTTTTAAACATTTTTGAATAAAGGATTACTTTTTACTTTGGATCCCTGAAGTGCTGCCTGTTCTTCTTCTGTATAATGTTATTAACCCCTAATCTGCCGCTCCCGACATCGCCGCCACCTAAATAAAGCTATAAACCCCTAATTTGCCACTCCCGATATCATCACCACTATACTAAAGTTATTAACCCCTATTCACCTGCACCCCAACATCGCCCACACTATAATAAATCTATTAACCCCTATTCTGCCGCTCTCCAACATCGCCGCCACTAAATAAAGTTATTAACCCCTAAACCTCTGGCCTCCCACATTACTACCACTAAATAAACCTATTAACCCCTAAACCACCAGCCCCCCCACATTGCAACAACCTAAATTAAACTATTAACCCCTAAACTTAACCCTAAACCTAAGCCTAACACCCCCTAACTTTAACATAATTAAAATAGAGCTAAATTAAAGTTACAATTATTAACAAAATAATTCATATTTAAAACTAAATACATACTTACCTGTAAAATCAAACCTAAGCTAGCTACAATATAACTAATAGTTACATTTTAGCTAGCTTAGGGTTTATTTTTATTTCACAGGTAAGTTTGTATTTATTTTAACAAGGTAGACTAGTTAGTAAATAGTTATTAACTATTTACTAGCTACCTAGTTAAAATAAATACAAACTTACCAGTAAAATAAAACCTAAGCTGCCTTACACTAAAACCTAAAATTACAAAAAATAAAAAACTACCATTGCAAAAAATAACAAACACTAAAATTACAACAACAAAAAAACCTACCATTACAAAAAATAACAAACGAAATTATCCAAAATAATAAAAATGAATCCTATTTTAATACCCTTTTTAAAAAATAAAAACACCTAATCCAGAATAAACTACCAAGGGCCCTTAATAGGGCATTTTCTGGGTCCTTAAAAGGGCCTTTTGTAGGGCATTGCCCTAAGTTAAAGGGACAGTATACTATAAAATTGTTTTTCCCTTAATGTGTTGCCAATTATTTTTTTTACCAGCTGCTGAGTATAAGATGTACGAGATTTGCTTTTTTTTTTTTTTTTAAATAAAGCTTTATTGGTAAAAGATTTGACAATGTATACATGCATATGAAAACTATTACAACATGGCATCAATTTGTGATTATACACGTTATTCTTAACTTATCTTCTCTTGTACATCACGTCTTTGATAGTGTACCGTTAAGCAATTGAAGTCAAATCCTTTACTGTCCATATGAACTTCATTCATAAGATTTAAACTATAAACTTTGGCAGAAACAGATTAATCAGGCTTTATAAAGAAGATAACAGTTATCAGATCTTCGGCTTTTACTGAATACACTGCCGAGAGTATCTAGATACCTGATATTAGTTATTCTGCAGATGCAGAAAAAGAAAGGTAACCAGACTGGAAAATTAGTAAAAGAGTAGAGCGGAAATGAGAAGAGTCGAGTAATTAGGGAAGGGGGGGGAGGAGGGAGGGGAGAGAGAGAGGAGGAGAGAAAAAAAAAAAAAAGGGGGGGGGGAGTGGAAGGGAGAGAGATTTACACTATCCAGCTACTGTCCACTGAGTTAAAGTCCTCGGCCCTCCCAGGTCAGCAACATAATTTCATGAGTGCAGAGTTTACCAAGTCTTAGGTAATGATATCTTTCTAACCCTAGTAGCTCTCCCACCTTAGCCTTCCATTCCAACATATTTGGAGTGTTTTGTTTTTTCCAGTATAAGGGAATGAGACCCTTTGCGGCATTCAACATTAGGTGGAGAAGCAAGTATTTGTCCTCCCCCATAATCTTGGGCAGCTGGTGGTATATTAAATAGTTAGGGCTTGGGGGAATAATAACCCCTAGTATTCTGCTCATTTCCCCCAGTATTGCTTCCCATTAAGTTTTTATATATGGGCATGACCACCAGATATGAATGAGGGTACCCTCTTCTCCACATCCTCTCCAGCATCCCCCACTAGTCTGTGGATATATTTTTTTGAGTCTTTGGGGGGTGAGATACCATCTACTTAGTAACTTATAATGTGATTCCTGTATTTTAGCTAAGACGGACGCCCTCCTTGCCCTCTCAAATATCTTTAACCACTCTTTATCAGTGATTTCTTGTCTCAAGTCACTCTGCCAAGCCTGGGTGTAAGTCGGGAGGGAGGCCCTGTTACCCATGACCAATATTTTGTAAATTTGAGAAATCAGGTGTATTGGGGTGTGCGACATGGTACAGAGCATCTCAAAAGGCGTCCTGCCTCTGATCAGGGCAGCTCTATTCTTATGTGTGCTATAGTAATGTCTAACTTGCGCCTCTCTAAACCATGATGAGAAAATATCATTATCCCATTCAATCAGCTCTGGTCTAGTTTTCATCTTGTCCTGGTGAAGGATATTGAGCATTGCTGCGTCCCTTAGGTTATAAATCTTATTTGGGAAGTATGGTCCTGTTTCTACTCCCATATCAGGGTTCTCCCTTATCGAGGTGACAGGAAAGTCAAAGGAGGACAATCCGGTGTCTTTATTGATTAATCTATACCACCCTTATAATACTTCGTCCAGTAGTGGGTATTTTTTAGTTATAGTCGGTCTATTATTAGGGGATATCCATGCTAGTGTCCCCGTGTTACCCCTCTGTAAAATTGCATTATCTAGTTGGATCCATGCCTTATGCAGCGAGTTGTGGCACCACTCCACTATTCTTTGGAGTGTTATGGCCCTTTGATAGATCCGCATATCAGGGACTCCTATTCCCCCACTCTCCCTGGGCATGTAAATAGTTTTTTTCCTTATCCTAGGCTTGCGGCCGTTCCATAAATATGACTCCATGGCTAACTGGATTTGATGCAAATAGTGCGAGGCCGATGCCAAAGGAATGGTCTGGAGGATGTAGAGGACCCTGGGCAGCACATTCATTTTAACCACCCCCACCCTGCCCAAACATGAGATGGTTTTGTTCTTCCAATTTGCTAGAACCCGCAGTACCTCATCTCTAATACGCTTATAATTGATCTCTGCTATGTCTTATTTTCGATGTGATTGAGATACCTAGATATTTTAAGGTATGATGTGCTACTTTTACCGGACAATCCTGGCTAAGGGCCTCAAACTCCCTGTGTGGGACCGAGATGTTCAAGATCTCAGATTTGGAGGGGTTGAGTAAAAAATTTGACACATCGCCGAACCTTGTGAACTCATCCAGGGCGGCCTTTAGAGACCGGTCAGGATCAGTGATCGTCAAAAGTACATCATCGGCGTACATTGCGAGTTTATATTCTGAGCCTCCGACTGTCACTCCCTTTATTTGTGGATGAGCCCTGATTTTACTGGCCAGTACCTCTATCGTAAGAGCAAAGAGGAGGGGGGAAAGGGGACAGCCCTGTCGCGTCCCATTATGAATCAGGAACGTATCAGACAGGGTTCCATTTACCCTAACTTTCGCATTCGGCGCGGAGTACAGTGACATAGTTCTATTAATAAATTTGGGCCCGAAGCTGAATTTTCCCAATGTTTGTTGCATAAATGACCAGTTAATCCGGTCGAACGCTTTTTCAGCGTCGGTTGATACCAACGCCATTGGAATCTTATTATTATGGGCATACGAGATTAGCTGTATAACTCTTAGGGTGTTATCCCTAGCCTCACGTCCGGGAATAAATCCCACCTGATCTGTCGAGACTAGCTGTGGGAGGAATTTGTTAAGATGGTTGGCGATGACCCTGGCCAGAATCTTAACGTCCGAATTTAGCAGAGATATGGGACGGTAATTTTCCGGTCTGTCCTCTGCTTTCCCTGGTTTTGGGATCATAGCTATGTGCGCCTCCAACATGGTATGGGGCTAAAGAGGGGTCTCCATCAGCGCATTGAACATTTTCAGCATTTCTGGAGCCAGAATATCCACATAGAGTTTATAATACTTAGCTCCATAGCCATCCGGCCCTGGACTTTTACCCGTGGTAATGTCCTTTATGGCCTGCTTAATTTCCACTAGAGTTATAGGGGACTCAAGAGCCTCAGAGTCCTGCTCTGTTAGTTTGGGCAAGTCTGCATCCAGAAGATACTGTTTTATTCTCTGCTCTCTGTCAGACGAAGGGGGAATCATCTTGTCCCCCTCCGCCCGTGGTTGAATATTATAGAGGGACTCATTATATGCACCAAAGGTTTCTGCTATTGACTTCCCGTCCTCTCTGAGAACACCCTCCTGATTCACCATTTGGTGGACGTAGTGCTTTGTCCGTTTACGCGCAATTGCTCTGGCCAACATCCTTCCCGCCTTGTCCCCTTGTTCAAAGAAAAGGTGTTTCAGGTACAGCGCTTTTTTTGATAGTCTACCTGAAGGAACTCAAGTAAGGCTGCTCTTGCTCGAGCCAAATCCTCTTGAAGTTTTTCATTTGTTGGGGGCAACTTGTGCTCCCGTTCATTGATTTCAACCCTAGACAACAGAGCTTAGTACTGGTTATTTCTTTGTTTTGTCAGCCTAGCTTTTTGCTTTATTAAGAGACCTCTAATAGTACATTTATGGGCTTCCCAGATAACTGTGCCTTGAGACTCAGTATCTGCATGTATACGGAAGTATTCTACTAAAGCCCTCTTGACCTCTAACCTAAAGATCTTATCTTCGAATAATGTGTCGTCCAACTTCCAAATATAAGGAGTGATCGGCACATTAGGCCACAGGATGGTACAACTGGTGCATGATCAGACCATGTGATACTATGTATGTTACTACTTGTTGTTATGGTAAGGCCTGCTGGATCTGTGAGTAAGTAATCTATTCTAGAATACTTCCTGTGTGGGTGAGAATAGAATGTGAATTTTTTTGTGGTAGGGTGGTGTACACGCCAAATATTATGTAATGCTAACTCCCTCAGTGAGGAGGTCATACATTTAAGGTTCCTGTGGGGGACACTGGAGAGTCCGTTCGAGGTATCTAGTGCCGGGTTTAATGATGCATTTAGATCACCTCCCATGAACAAAACACCACATTGCACCTCCAATACTTTATGTGATATTTTCTGAAGAAAAAGGTGTTGAGCTTTATTGGGACAATATATATTAGCAAGCGTAACAAGCGTGCCACACAGGTATCCCATAAGGATGATGTACCTACCCTCAGGGTCACGATATGCTTGATGGAGCTGAAAATGAGTTTTCGAATTAATAAGGATACCCACCCCATTTTGCTTCTTGGGACCTGACGCAAAATAAGCTTCGGGGTAATGGTGGCTAAACCATCTAGGCTCATGAGCAGCAGAAAAATGAGTCTCCTGTACAAAGATAACATCCCCCCTCATCTATGCAAGTCTCAACACTATGGAGCGCTTACCTGGGTTATTGAAACCCTTAACGTTGACAGAAATCAACTCAGTGGATTGGTGCCCAGCCGTAGGCAGTGAACTTGCCATATTACCTGGAGGAGAGGGGGAGAGAGAGAAAAAAAAGGGGGGGGAGGAGAAAAGGAGAGGCAAGTAGAGGTTAGGAGAAGAGCAAGAAGGTGAGAGAGGAGAGATAAAGAAAACAAGGGGGTCTATAAAGGAAGGGCTATAAGGGGGAGAGTGAAAGAAAGAGAAAAGTCAGGGAGGAGAATCCCTGAAAGAACGAGATAACAAAGATAAATAGTGCAAGACTAATGCAACAATATAGACAACAATTTGCAATCCTTGATCATATAAGGCACTCGATCTATGAATCAAATGCAATCTAACTAAGTAAACTTACCAATTAGGGAAAGTGTTCCCTGTGTTCTCACAAAACATATGAACTTTTAAACATTTTACATTAAACAAATACATTCTTCAGGTTAAACCTTAGTCAATTTTTCTATACCCATTGTTACTAACTAAATTATTATAAAGAAATAGCACAGTATATGGGGATGATCACTAGACTTTTACCAGGCTTTACTATCTCTACACAATGCTTTTGACCCAATTGTGTGATTTACTATATCTATGCCTGGAGAGCTATAGTCCCGGGCTTTGTATGGGCCCATGCACTCCACAATCCTCTCTAACGAGTCAAACATTATACAAGTGCAATATAACTGCAGAGTATGTCCTAATCTGAAGTGTGTCTATAACATCCCCTCACCTCACATTTAAGTGAGTCTTCTTAAGTGTCCTGGACAACAATCCCCCACAGATAAACCATTAACTATATGATAACTTGTGGCTGAAATATGTGAAACAAATGTGCTTAGGCATAGCAATTGTCGAAACCTTTAAGGAACAGACTCTTGTCAGTGTCTTGATATATCCCCAGTGGGGCACAACTAAAGGATTAGAATGTCAAACCTGACTCCCAGTCCAGACAAGGCTCGTATCACAAAGAAACCTTGGATCTCATCATGCTCCTCATCAGCCTGGTCCGCTGGGGCCCCCGGCCTCCTCGGTGGTGGTCGTATGCGGAGACCTAAGGCTTGATTAAAAGAAGGCAGGTCCTCCATGTTTCTGAAAACATGTGTTGCGTTGTTCCTTGTGATAATTAAACAAGTGGGGAAGCCCCATCTATAGGGAATCTTTTTGTCCTTCAGCGTGGTAGTGATAAATCGGAGGTCCCGTCTTTTCTGTAGGGTGGCTGGACAAAGATCGGAATATACCTGTATTTCAGATCCTCTGAATTCTATAAGCCGTTTGGACCTGGCCATCCGTAGAATGTCCTCTTTATCCTTAAAAGATAACAATTTTAAAATTATGTCTCTGGGAGGGGCCCTGTTTGGCGGTTTAGGGCGCAAGGCCCTGTGTGCCCTTTCTATCAGAATTTCAGGGCCTGCTTCTGTGTTCTTAAGGTATTTGACAAAGTCTTGTATGTAGGCCTGGATAGTCGGGGGTTCAACCGTTTCCGGGACTCCCCTCAATCTCAAGTTGTTTCTGCGGCTCCTGTTTTCCAGGTCCTCTATTCGGTCCATTAATGTGTGTACTGTGCTTTCCTGAGCCTGTATAAAGCTGGCCTGGAGCTGGAGATCTGAGTTGAGTGCCTCATGTTTCTCTTCAATTTGAATGACTCTATGATCAACTGCAGCTATTTCTTTCTTCAGCTCACCAAACATGGACTTAAAGTCCTTCATAGCCTCCTTTATGCCATCTTTAGAGGAGAGATGACTGATATCTTCCTTAGTAACGAAGTTTTGTTGCCTCCCAACAGGCTCAGAGCAATGGACTTGTGCTGTGGCCACTATAACATGTTGTTCAGGCCTGGCAGCCGGAGGCGCCATGTCCACGGCAATCAGGTAGTTCTCCATCATGGAGGACTGGGTACTTTTTGCAGGTTTAGAATTTTTTTTACTGGTCATTACCGTAGCCAAGTTGCAGCTCCCACTGCCACTAGTAGCTGACAATTTCCGTGTACTGAGATAGAGGCTGCAATATGCCTATGCAGGGATAGATCCAGTAGTCAATAGCTTTGAATTTAATTTATCCCTGGGGCTTCCGTTATTATAAAGGTGTATGGGGGGATATGGTGCTGCTGTAAGGAAAAGCCCTTTCGAGTTCACTGGGTTACTCTCCAGAGAAAAGCCTACAGTTTCACTCGGCCACTCTCCTGTGAATAAAGCAGTTCTTCTGCAATGAGGTTCAAGAAGTCTCTGCTGGATTAAAATCAGGCTCTAGGCCCAACTCTGTAGGAGCTGCTTGTACTACTAGTGATGACACCCTCTGCTATACTCGAGGAGTTATTCCCTTTGCCTGGACGACGGATAAAGGGCAATGGTTTAGTATCCCCCACAGGTCTGTCCGTGTAATTATAGGCCCAAATCCTAATAGTGCGTGATTTCTGTATAGTTCCTTGCACTTCACTGTACTGTCTGAGCCAATATCGACCTCACTGGTCAGTGTTGTAAGGCTATTCCCCTCGGCCCCTCCCGCCGTAGGTACTCACAAAGTCCAGAACTATCCTGTAGCTTTAAACCGTAGAAGGCTTCTGCACCGCTCCGTCGCTATCTCACCCCAGTGACTTTACCTCTGGGCCTCCGTAGCGGTTGTCGTCACCTTACCTCCAACCGCGGGACTGCAGCTGGATCGGTAATCTGTTAAAGTGGCTCAGCTCGGATCAGTAGCAGCAGCAAAGCGGTAAGGGGGGGATAACAGATCGCCACCATCTGGGTCCTCAGTCATTGCTCCTTCAGTCCTTTTGCTAAATCTTTAGGCCGCAGTCAGGCACGCAGCTCCCCAAACACCGGTTCTCCTAGCCTGCTGTGGAAAGTTAGTCTCTCTGTCAGGGAAATCCGTTTAGTGCATCATCCAATATAAATTGTAGGGTATAGAGTGATATTTAGCGTATTTGTTACATAGTGAGAACAACAAGGACTACGGAGCTTTTTCAGCAAGCAGCCATTTCCATTCGTGGCTTGGCTCCACCCCCATGATTTGCTTTTTTAAGGCTTATTTGTGTAAATGAATTAGCTGAGTTTGTGTTTTGAAGCCACAACCTAATAAAATGGGTTGAGCTTGTAGGTATAATCAGATCTCATTACTTTATCACATTGTTTACATATACATGCTTCTTTATCTTATATCTGTCCATAAACCAATCACCAATATTTGGAGAGAACAATGGAAAATTAACATTTTATTACCTTATCTCTTATATAACCCACTGGGAGTGTAATTTCTTCTACTGGCTGTGTTAACACAGCTTGGCCTCGAGACCAAAAACTTTCAGGATGGGCGGGGATGCCACAGGCTAAATAAACTATTTCAAATGCCAATATAAGAATAATGGAAATACTTGTAAGCAATTTAATACACTCCAGCAGATAAAGTGGATCATTGGGAACAAATTAAAGGGGAGACAATTTTTGAGTAAACTGTCCCTTTAAAGGGATAGGAAAGTTAAAATTAAACTTGCATAGTTCAGATAGAGCATGTAATTTTGACATTTTTCAATTCACTTCTATTTTCAAATGTGCTTTGTTCTTTTGGTATCCTTTTTTGAAAAATAGCATGCACATATCCTACATTAATGGCTGTTAGCTGCTGATTGGTGCTTGCACTCACTTGTTCTCTTGTGATTGGCTAACTAGATGTGTTCCGCTAGCTGCAGTAGTGCCATGCTGCTCCTTCAGCAATGGATAGCAAGATAATTAAGCAAATTTGATAATAGAAATAATTTGGAAAGTGTATTAAAATTGTATGGTGTATCTAAATCCCAAAAGAAAATGTTGGAGTTTCCTGTCCCTTTAACAGCTCTTTTGCTACAAAACAAAACAAACCCCCTAACAGTATACAACCCCACCCCACCAATTCCACAAAATAAAACTAAAGTAAAACTTAATTTACCCATTGCCCTGAAAAGGGTATTTGTATGGGCATTGCCCTTAAAAGGGCATTTAGCTCTTTTTCCTGCCCTTAATATGTTAATAGGTAGTTTATGGTTGTTTAGTGCACTTTGTGACACTTTAGTTATGAGTTTTATGTAACAGTTTTGTAGCGTAAAACTCATAACTACTGCTTTTAGATTGCGAAACGAATCTTGTCGGTATAGGCTGCAACGCAAGCTTTTTAGCCTCACCACAAAACTCGTAATGGCTGCGCTATGGAAGTCCCATGAAAAAACATACGGCTAGATTACGAGTTGTGCATTAGGGTAAAAAAGCAGCATTAAGAGGTCCTAACGCTGCTTTTTTACGCCCGCTGGTATTACGAGTCTTGCAGGTTTAGGTGTACCACACACTTCTTTGGCCTTACCGCAAAACAACTTACGTAAACTTCGTAAAGTCTTTTTTCTATGGGACTTCCATAGCGCCGGTATTATGAGTCTGTCCTGGGAGGCCAAAAAGTGAGCGGTACAGCCCACCCTGTCAGGATCCCTAACGCATTTAAAAGTCAGTAGTTAAGAGTTTTATGGTACAACGCCGTAGCATAAAACTCATAACTAAAGTGCTAAAACCCATAAACTACCTATTAACCCCTAAACCGAGGCCCTCCCGCATCGCAAACACTATAATAAAATTATTAACCCCTAATCTGCCGCTCCGGACACCGCCGCCATCTACATTATCTTTATGAACCCCTAATCTGCTGCCCCCAACATCGCCGACACCTACATTATATTTATTTACCCCTAATCTGACGCCCCCAATGTCACCGCAACCTACCTACACTTTTTAACCCCTAATCTGCCACCCCCAACATCGCCACCACTATAAAAAACATATTAACCCCTAAACCGTCGCACTCCCGTCTCGCAAACATTAGTTAAATATTATTAACCCCTAATCTGCTGTCCCTAACATCACTACCACCTACCTACATTTATTAACCCCTAATCTGCCTCCCTCAATGTCG
Source organism: Bombina bombina (assembly GCF_027579735.1). Lineage (NCBI taxonomy): Eukaryota > Metazoa > Chordata > Amphibia > Anura > Bombinatoridae > Bombina > Bombina bombina. The sequence goes on from NC_069500.1 coordinate 922,357,020, forward strand.
CTGCCACTATATTAAAGTTATTAACCCCTAAACCTAAGTCTAACCCTAAACCTAACAACCACTAACTTAAATATAATTTAAATAAATCTAAATAAATATTCCTATCATTAACTAAATAATTCCTATTTAAAACTTATTACTTACCTATAAAATAAATCCTAAGATAGCTACAATATAACTAATAGTTACATTGTAGCTAGCTTAGGGTTTATTTTTATTTTACAGGCAAGTTTATATTTATTTTAACTAGGTACAATAGTTATTAAATAGTTATTAACTATTTAATAATTACCTAGCTAAAATAAATACAAAAGTACCTGTAAAATAAAACCTAACCTAAGTTACAATAACACCTAACACTACACTACAATTAAATAAATTAACTAAATTAAATACAATTACCTAAATTAAATTAAATTAGCTAAAGTACAAAACCCCCCACTAAATTACAGAAAATAATAAACAAATTACAGATATTTAAACTAATTACACCTAATCTAATAGCCCTATAAAATAAAAAAGCTCCCCCAAAATAAAAAAACCCTAGCCTAAACTAAACTACCAATAGTCCTTAAAAGGGCCTTTTGAGGGGCATTGCCCCAAAGTAATCAGCTATTTTACCTGTAAAAAAAAATACAAACAACCCCCCCAACAGTAAAACCCATCACCCACACAACCAACCCCTCAAATAAAATACTATCTAAAAAAAACTAAGCTCCCCATTGCCCTGAAAAGGGCATTTGGATGGGCATTGCACTTAAAAAGGCAGTTAGCTCTATTGCAGCCCAAAGTCCCTAACCGAAAAATAAAACCCACCCAATACACCCTTAAAAAAACCTAACACTAATCCCCTGAAGATGGACTTACCGGGAGAAGTCTTCATCCAAGCTGGGCCGAAATCCTCAACGAAGCCGGGAGAAGTCTTCATCCAAGCTGGGCGAAGTGGTCCTCCAGACGGGCAGAAGTCTTCATCCAGACGGCATCTTCTATCTTCATCCATCCGGCGTGGAGCGGGTCCATCTTCAAGACATCCGATGCGCAGCATCCTCTTCATCCGACAACTAAAGCTGAATGAAGGTACCTTTAAGTAACGTCATCCAAGATGGCGTCCCTTAGATTCTGATTGGCTGATAGAATTCTACCAGCCAATCGGAATTAAGGTAGAAAAAATCATGTTGGCTGATGCAATCAGCCAATAGGATTGAAGTTCAATCCTATTGGCTGATCCAATCAGCCAATAGGATTGAGTTCGCATTCTATTGGCTGTTCCAATTTAGCTGTTTAGCTAATTTAATTTAATTTAGGTAATTGTATTTAATTTAGTTAATTTATTTAATTATAGTGTAGTGTTAGGTGTTATTGTAACTTAGGTTAGGTTTTATTTTCCAGGTACTTTTGTATTTATTTTACTTAAACAGCGCTGGTATTGGAGTGCGGTAATGAGAAAAATTTTTCTCAACGCTCACTTCTTGTCTTTTAACGACGGTTTTCTGAAAACTTGTAATACCAGCGCTGCAGGTAAGTGAGCGGTGAGGGAAAACTGCTTGTTAGCACCGCACAGCCTCTAATGCAAAACTCGTAATCTAGGCCAAAATTTTACAAGTGCGGGACTGCCGTTGCGTTACAGGCTAAAAGGCTTGCGGTATAGCTATACCGACAAGACTTGTAATGGCTGCTGTATTGTATTAACGCTGAAATGACGTTAAAACACGAACGCAAAACTCGTAATCTAAGTGATAGCAAATTTAAATGTATGCAGCCATTGAAACTGTATTCTAGTTTATGCAAAACACTTTTCAATTTCTTAGGACATTTGGCATAGATGATTCTGGAACAGCTACATTCTGATTGGTTAAACATAAGACTATGTATAGGTAACAGTTTTTTGGGGGTTTTTGTTGCACTTCTTTAAAGACCAAAACATATACGTGAAATAAACAGCTAAAAGAAATAGTGAACATTGTCATACATTGATACATTGTTAATGATGACTGCCATGTGTGGGGTTTTTTTACAGCCATACTTGCCACTATCCTGATTATCTCTGGACAGTCCAGCTTTTTGTCCTCCTATAATCTGATTTAAAGATATAGTCTAGTCAAATTTCATGATTCAGATAGGTCATGCAATTTTAAACAACTTTCCAATTTACTTTTATCATCAAATATTCTTTGTATTCTTTGTTGAAAGCTAAACCTAGGTAGGCTCATATGCTTATTTCTAAGACCTTATCTCAGGGCATTTTGACAGTTATGATGGATCTTGGCTACCCCGACTGGGTAGCTCCGCCAACAGATCCTTCCAGCACCTGTAACCAGCCGCTATGTATCGGAGAAAGTGATCTTAGCAAAGCCGCGAACAAATAACTAGACAGACTAGTGTTCAGGTGAACAAAGAAGAACCTTTTATTGGGGAAAGCACACAACATTTATACCCAAACTGATCTTAATAACAAGCCTTATCTGACCTTGACATCTACCACTATTCCCGTCCCTCCAGACAGGCTGGTGCCTCCATTGTGTCCATTGCTCCCCAGTGTCCAGCGGTACAAGGATGGTGTATTCGAGGTGATCCCAGGGGAGCGGTGGCCCTTGCAGGGTGTCGTTGGAAATCCCGTGGCCCTTGGAGTTATGGCTTATCCAATGTACACCGGGAAGGCCATTGGGAAATGGGGTAATGAGGGGGGGGGTCTGAAACCCCCGGTTCCTGAGAGGGCTCACCCCTGAAAATCCCCCCTCTCTAGTACTCTCTGAGAGGTCCAAATTCCCAAGAGAGCGGAGCTCTAGGACAAGTAGCCGCTGGAGCGACCTGAGTTAAAGGGGACCGGGGATCCAAGCTGCTGAGGCTGGCCAGCAATTCCACGGGGCCAGTTGTCTGCTGAATAAGGCTTGGAAACCCTGGTTCTCCATAGAGTTCACCTTTGGCAATTGGCCCATATCTCACCCTCCCCACAGGGTACCAATCCCCAAAAGAGCGGAGCTCTTGGACAAGGGGCCTCTGAAGTGGCTAGATGTAAAGATTTCCAGAGGATGCTGGGTGTGGCGGCCGGCTGGTAGATCCAGGGGCCCGGCCAGCCTGAAAAAGATGGGCAGGTCAAAGACCAGCTTTTTCAAGATCAGGTTCACATAACAAAAACTAGTGAAACAAGCTCTCTGGGAGATCACGGTTGCTCTGAGGAGCCCAAAACCACTGAGATATAAGAGGGGGTAGGTGGTAGGGGGGTTGGAGCTTAACCCCTGCAGCCCAGCATGCGTGACAGCTCCCCCTTTCCAGTTTGGCAGACCCGGCTAGATCCACACACAGGTTGGCCTGAGGCTGTCAGAGGAGCTATGCCACTTCAGCTTGCCGGGAAAGTCCATCAGCATTTCCATTGCTTTTTCCCGGCCTGTACTGAATGTCAAAGTTAAAGGGCTGCAGGGCTAAACTCCACCACAACAATCTTCCATTGTCCCCAGAAACTCTGTTAAGCCAGACGAGGGGGTTGCGATCTGTGAGGACAGTGAACCTTAGCAGGTACTGGACCTCCGAGCATCCTATAGTGCATTTGTCTTGCTTCAGGGTTAACCCAAGTGGTCCTCCCAGGTGTAGCTATAGATGGCAATGTCATCCAGGTATGCACAGGCATAGTTCTGGAGGCCCTCTAGCAGGTGATCTACCATGCATTGGAAGGTGGCTGGAGCGTCAATACAGAACCGGGTAGTCCCATCATTCTTGGGCACCAGCACCACCGGGGAGGCCCAGGGACTGTTGGATGGTTCAACATCACCTAGGTCCAACAATCCCAGGAGATCCCTGTACATACTGTCCCGAACTACCCCTGGGACCCGATAAGGGGCTTGTCGCAAGGGGGCCTATCCCGGAGTCTCCACTTGGTGTAGGGCTGGTGTGGTATACCTGGGGACATTAGAGAACATCTCTTGTCAGTCTTCTAGCAGCTGCAGGACCTACCCTCTCTGTTCTGTTCCTAATCTTTCGTCTAAGGTTATGTTGGCTACTCCTTGGGAGGTTTCATTGGGTCCGGGGAGCTCCGGCATGGGGAGGCCCTCAGAGTCTTCCACAGATGGAGCACAGATAGCGGCCATGTCCTGAGCCCTTTCTAAGTATGCCTTTAGCATGTTCACATGAAAGGTCTGACGGACCCAGTCATCTGAACATTTGGCTACCAGGTATGTGGTGTTATTTAGCTGTTCCACCACCCGGTAGGGTCCTTGCCAGGAAGCCTCCAGGGCTAGTACCTTCTGCCCAAATGCTATGGTTTGGGTACGAGCACTTTCGTTGTACTACCGTTTCTACCGGCGCTGAGCAACCTGGAGGTTGTTCCGCACCTGGTTACTGAGGTCTTTCAGTTAGTCTTGGAGTTGGAGGACGTACTCCACAACGGAGGATCCCTCCTCCACTGTGACCCCTCCCAGTGGCTCCAAACTAGGTCCAGGAGCCCCCTATCTTCCTGCCATAAACTAGTTAAAATGGGGAGAACCCTGTGAATTCCTGGGGCACCTCTCTGTATCCAAAGAGGAGGTACAGCAGGAATCTTTCCCTGTCCTTGTGAGAGGCCGAGAACATCCAAAGCAACTGCTTCAAAGTCACGTTAAACCTCTCACAAAAACCATTGGTCTGGGGGTGGTATGGAGCATTGTGCAGGGGCTTGATTCTGCATAGCATCCAAAAGGTTGTTTCCTAGTAGAACCTCAGCAGGGACCTGGTGCATGATGCCCACCTCCACATCATGGGAGTCTGTGCCCTAGTGTAGTTGTACGTGGGCTGTGGGGACCTGTAGGGTGGCACCTCCCACCACCCAAATACACAGTGTCCTCCCTGCTTGGCCAGAGGTGGGGGCCAAGTGAGGTTGGATCAAGGTGATTGTAGCGCCAGTGTCTCTCAATCTCTGGGCAGCCTGGCCATTGACCCAGGATGTCGATGGTAGTGGTGGTTATCCATAGTGGCAGCATGTACTGCATGTATCACCCCAACCTTTTTATCTGCCCACCCGGTAGGGTCCTCTGCATATGCTCAGTGAGCAGCGGCTTGGTAGCTTCTGACAGGAGCCCTCGACCACTGGGCCAGCATTTCTTGGCTGTGGTGAGGGGGGTTTCTGGCTGCTTGTGTTGGGCAGTGGTATTGGACATGGCCGATCTGTCCACACACAAAGCATTTTTGGGATGTACCGGACCCAGCCGGAGGAGCCGAGGGCGACTGGGTCTGGGGTGGCCGGGGAGCCACCAAGAAACAGGTGGCCACTGGGACGGATCGGGGGTTTGCCCTGGGCTCTGGGGCAGCCTGCCTCCAGGTATCTCTATATTGATCCACCAGAATAGCTGCTTGATTGGCTGTTTCGGGTCGCCGATTGTGGACCCACTCTTTAACTTCCACCGGGACAGAGTTATACAAGTGTTCCAATAGGATTAGCTGTGAGGCTTCAGCCAGGGTGGTGACCTTGCAGCTGGTGAACCAAAAGTCCATGGCACGGGTGAACCGGTGTGTCTACTCTGTTAAGGGCTGCCCCACTTGTCTCTTGAGCTCCCAGAATTTCTGTCAGTGTGCCTCCGGTGTGAGGCCATATCAGGCCAGGATGCACTCCTTGACCTTATCATAGTTCCTTTGGTCCCCAGGAGGGACAGTGTGGAAAGCATCCAAGGCTCGGCCGGACAAATTGCTGAGCAGAATGGAAACCCAGTCAGTCCTGGCAACATCCTGCAGCTCACACTGGGTTTCAAAGACTTGTAAAAAAACTTTCCTCCTCTTCTTCCTTGAAGACTCAGAAAGCCCCATACAGCAACTTTGGGGGACAGGGAACCTGCTGGGGAGAGACCGGCAGGCCCCCCGCCATGGACTGGTGGATTTTGGCCAGCTTGAGCTGGGTTACCTCTGATACTATTTTGCTGATGACCTCCTCAGATGGTCTGGTATCATACAGAGAGTTAAAGGGACATGAAACCCAATATTTTTATTTCACGATTTAGAAAGAGCATGACATTTTAAACAACTTTCTAATTTATTTCTATTATCTAATTTGTTCATTCTCTTGATATCCTTCGCTGAAAAGCATATCTAGATAGACTCAGTAGCTGCTAATTGGTGGCTGCACATCCAACTGTTATGTGGCGTATCTGAACCAGGGAGAGTGTCAGGTTCTACATTTAAGACCTCTCAGTTTCTGTCCCTTTAAGAATCAGCCTACATAACCACTACCCACCTTCCCCCTGGTGCCTAGTAATTTGTAGTGTTCAGTGAAGCTAAGCAGTTTCACTGAAGCTCTTTCCTTACAAGCTGCAAGGCTCGTTTGTCTACACTGTGTTCACAGCTTTCCCTTTTCTGGAGCTGATAAACTAATATAACTCAGCCTACCTTCTGCTTTCCTCATGGAATTCAGTCCTGAGGAGATCATACTGAGTCTCTACCTAGCCGATTCTTAACCTCAATCCCTCAAAACTAGTTCCTGCCGTAATCACCACACTAAAGACTGTCTTCCCTTCATTGTGGATTCGCTCTGAGCGAGAGAACAACCTACTTCATCTTTTCTACTTTCAGAGTGGCAAAGATCCGTTCTGAATAACCCTGGCATTAACCAAAAAACGGTTGTGAGTAGGGACTTCCTCAACCCCAGTAACCTAACGGGTAGGATACCCCATTGCATGGATCATGCTCCTCCTTCCATCTGTGATGTCACTGACTGCCCGAGACTGCAGTCACGTATTACGGAGCGCTCCCATCTCCCTCCTGAATCTCACTTTACAGATGAAGTCTGATCTGGTTGCAGCTCATTACTTGTCTTTGCCCGCCAGCAATCCCCACTTTATTAACCCCTTAAGGACCGCATCACTTTTCAATTTTCTGACCATTTGGGACCAAGGTTATTTTTACATTTCTGCAGTGTTTGTGCTTAGCTGTAATTTTCCTCTTACTGATTTACTATACCCCCACATATTATATAATGTTTTTCTTGCAATTAAATGGACTTTCTAAAGATACCATTATTTTACCTTGAAAGCGCCACCGCTTGAAATCCCTGAGGACATACAGGGTAAGTCCTTGGTCGTTAACTGACCTTTTTTGTAGGACATACTCTGTACGTCCTTGGTCGTTAAGGGGTTAAGGACTAGTGATGTCGCAAACCTAAAAATTTCGGTTCGCGAATGGCGGACTCGAACTTCCGCAACTGTTCGCGAACCGGCGAACCGGGCGAACTGCCATTGACTTCAATGGACAGGCGAATTTTAAAACCCACAGGGACTCTTTCTGGCCACAATAGTGATGGAAAAGTTGTTTCAAGGGGACTAACACCTGGACTGTGGCATGCCGGAGGGGGATCCATGGCAAAACTCCCATGGAAAATTACATAGTTGATGCAGAGTCTGGTTTTAAGCCATAAAGGGCATAAATCACCTAACATTCCTAAATTGTTTGGAATAACGTGCTTTAAAACATCAGGTATGATGTTGTATCGATCAGGTAGTGTAAGGGTTACACCCGCTTCACAGTAACAGACCAAACTCCCTGTGTAACGCACCGCAAACAACCGCAAACAGTCCATTTGCACAACCACGAGATAGATAGATTTGATAGATAGATAGGTACATAGATTACAAAGATCAATAGATGCAATATACATTTGATAGATACAAATTACATAGATCAATAGATGCAATATACATTTGATAGATACGAATTACATAGATCAATAGATGCAATATTCATTTGATAGATGCGAATTACATAGATCAATAGATGCAATATACATTTGATAGATACGAATTACATAGATCAATAGATTCAATATACATTTGATAGATACAAATTACATAGTTCAATAGATGCAATATACATTTTATAGATACGAATTACATAGATCAATAGATGCAATATACATTTGATAGATACGAATTACTTAGATCAATAGATGCAATATACATTTGATAGATACGAATTACATAGATTAATAGATGCAATATACATTTGATACAAATTACATAGATCAATAGATGCAATATACATTTGATAGATACGAATTACATAGATCAATAGATGCAATATACATTTGATAGATACTAATTGCAAAGATCAATAGATGCAATATACATTTGATAGATTTGATAGATAAATAGATAGATTTGATAGATATATAATTTCCCAGACAGAGAATTACAAGACATGCGGTCTGTGACCCATGGTAAGGTTACTTCCTTTTGCACAATCGAGTACAGGTTGGGGTCCGGGATTGCCTTTTGTGCAAAGAAATTGTGGCCGGGTACCTTCCACTGCGGTGTCCCCTATCAGGGGACGTGTATATGTCATGGATTTTAGGAATCGGGAGATGGAAAAAGATGCTTGGACACCCAGTACAGGTCGTTCTCCTTCAGCCTTTTTATACGAGGGTCCCCGACCCTCAACAGGCACGACAGCATGAAAGACCCCATATGCCATGACTTCCTTTTGCACAATCGAGTACAGGTATGGCATCGATTTTAGGAACCCGGAGATAATTGTTAGGAACCAGGAGATGGAAAAAGATGCTTGGACACCCAGTACAGGTCGTTCTCCTTCAGCCTTTTAATACGAGGGTCCCCGACCCTCAACAGGCACAACAGCATGAAAGACCCCATATGCCATGACTTCCTTTTGCACAATCGAGTACAGGTATGGCATTGATTTTAGGAACCCGGAGATAAATGTTAGGAACCGGGAGATGGAAAAAGATTCTTGGACACCCAGTACAGGTCGTTCTCCTTCAGCCTTTTTATACGAGGGTCCCCGACCCTCAACAGGCACGACAGCATGAAAGACCCCATATGCCATGACTTCCTTTTGCACAATCGAGTACAGGTATGGCATAGTTTTTGGGAACCCGGAGATAATTTTTAGGAACCGGGAGATGGAAAAAGATGCTTGGTCGGTCCTCCTAATTCAAATTTGGGGCACTGCGCGTGCAATCTACTGTGCCACCAGATATGAGTGGTGTGTTAAGTAGTACTATTCTTAGCAGTTTAATCCCTGTTATGTGCCTTTTTTTTGGTTTGGGTTTTGAAGCCACAGTGCAGCACCAGAGGCCAGAAAAATTAGGCATGTACACATGCCTGAAAAATTAGGTATTGTTGCAGCCGCTGCTGTAGCAGCGGCCAGAAAAAATGATATTTATTTGACAGTTAGAAAGTGCCCTAAAACATTGCGGCTTGAACCCTAGTTGTTGGCGGATAAGTTACGCAAGTCATCCGGCATTCAAAGATAAAATACAGCAGCGTGTGGACCATTTTTAGCCCAAGGCAGCTCATCTCATCAGGCCTTTTTTAGTCGAATGTATCGCCCAATGTCAGTCCCTTCGGGATCCATCCCTCATTCATTTTAATAAAGGTGAGATAATCAAGACTTTTTTGACCTAGGCGACTTCTCTTCTCAGTGACAATATCTCCTGCTGCACTGAAGGTCCTTTCAGACAGGACACTTGAAGCGGGGCAGGCCAGAAGTTCGATTGCAAATTGGGATAGCTCAGGCCACAGGTCAAGCCTGCACATCCAGTAGTCAAGGGGTTCATCGCTCCTCAGAGTGTCGAGATCCACATACTCTGTACGTCCTTGGTCGTTAAGGGGTTAAGGACTAGTGATGTCGCAAACCTAAAAATTTCGGTTTGCGAATGGCGGACTTGAACTTCCGCAACTGTTTGCGAACCGGCGAACCGGGCGAACTGCCATTGACTTCAATGGACAGGCGAATTTTAAAACCCACAGGGACTCTTTCTGGCCACAATAGTGATGGAAAAGTTGTTTCAAGGGGACTAACACCTGGACTGTGGCATGCCGGAGGGGGATCCATGGCAAAACTCCCATGGAAAATTACATAGTTGATGCAGAGTCTGGTTTTAAGCCATAAAGGGCATAAATCACCTAACATTCCTAAATTGTTTGGAATAACGTGCTTTAAAACATCAGGTATGATGTTGTATCGATCAGGTAGTGTAAGGGTTACACCCGCTTCACAGTAACAGACCAAACTCCCCGTGTAACGCACCGCAAACAACCGCAAACAGTCCATTTGCACAACCACGAGATAGATAGATTTGATAGATAGATAGATACATAGATTACAAAGATCAATAGATGCAATATACATTTGATAGATACAAATTACATAGATCAATAGATGCAATATACATTTGATAGATACGAATTACATAGATCAATAGATGCAATATTCATTTGATAGATGCGAATTACATAGATCAATAGATGCAATATACATTTGATAGATACGAATTACATAGATCAATAGATTCAATATACATTTGATAGATACAAATTACATAGTTCAATAGATGCAATATACATTTTATAGATACGAATTACATAGATCAATAGATGCAATATACATTTGATAGATACGAATTACTTAGATCAATAGATGCAATATACATTTGATAGATACGAATTACATAGATTAATAGATGCAATATACATTTGATACAAATTACATAGATCAATAGATGCAATATACATTTGATAGATACGAATTACATAGATCAATAGATGCAATATACATTTGATAGATACTAATTGCAAAGATCAATAGATGCAATATACATTTGATAGATTTGATAGATAAATAGATAGATTTCATAGATATATAATTTCCCAGACAGAGAATTACAAGACGTGCGGTCTGTGACCCATGGTAAGGTTACTTCCTTTTGCACAATCGAGTACAGGTTGGGGTCCGGGATTGCCTTTTGTGCAAAGAAATTGTGGCCGGGTACCTTCCACTGCGGTGTCCCCTATCAGGGGACGTGTATATGTCATGGATTTTAGGAATCGGGAGATGGAAAAAGATGCTTGGACACCCAGTACAGGTCGTTCTCCTTCAGCCTTTTTATACGAGGGTCCCCGACCCTCAACAGGCACGACAGCATGAAAGACCCCATATGCCATGACTTCCTTTTGCACAATCGAGTACAGGTATGGCATCGATTTTAGGAACCCGGAGATAATTGTTAGGAACCAGGAGATGGAAAAAGATGCTTGGACACCCAGTACAGGTCGTTCTCCTTCAGCCTTTTTATACGAGGGTCCCCGACCCTCAACAGGCACAACAGCATGAAAGACCCCATATGCCATGACTTCCTTTTGCACAATCGAGTACAGGTATGGCATTGATTTTAGGAACCCGGAGATAAATGTTAGGAACCGGGAGATGGAAAAAGATGCTTGGTCGGTCCTCCTAATTCAAATTTGGGGCACTGCGCGTGCAATCTACTGTGCCACCAAATATGAGTGGTGTGTTAAGTAGTACTATTCTTAGCAGTTTAATCCCTGTTATGTGCCTTTTTTTTTGGTTTGGGTTTTGAAGCCACAGTGCAGCACCAGAGGCCAGAAAAATTAGGCATGTACACATGCCTGAAAAATTAGGTATTGTTGCAGCCGCTGCTGTAGCAGCGGCCAGAAAAAATGATATTTATTTGACAGTTAGAAAGTGCCCTAAAACATTGCGGCTTGAACCCTAGTTGTTGGCGGATAAGTTACGCAAGTCATCCGGCATTCAAAGATAAAATACAGCAGCGTGTGGACCATTTTTAGCCCAAGGCAGCTCATCTCATCAGGCCTTTTTTACTCGAATGTATCGCCCAATGTCAGTCCCTTCGGGATCCATCCCTCATTCATTTTAATAAAGGTGAGATAATCAAGACTTTTTTGACCTAGGCGACTTCTCTTCTCAGTGACAATATCTCCTGCTGCACTGAAGGTCCTTTCGGACAGGACACTTGAAGCGGGGCAGGCCAGAAGTTCGATTGCAAATTGGGATAGCTCAGGCCACAGGTCAAGCCTGCACACCCAGTAGTCAAGGGGTTCATCGCTCCTCAGAGTGTCGAGATCCACAGTTAATGCGAGGTAGTCTGCTACCTGTCGGTTGAGTCGTTCTCTGAGGCTGGATCCCGAGGGGCTGTGGCGATGCATAGGAGTTAAAAAGGTCCGCATGTCCTCCATCAACAACACGTCTGGAAAGCGTCCTGTCCTTGCTGGCGTGGTCGTGGGAGGAGGAGTATTACTTTCATCTATTCCCCTGTTAGATTCCTGTTGTGCTGTGAGATCACCCTTATACGCTGTGTAAAGCATACTTTTTAATTTATTTTTGAACTGCTCCATCCTTTCCGACTTGCGGGAATTCGGTAACATTTCAGTCACTTTATGCTTATACGGGGGTCTAGTAGTGTGGACACCCAGTATAGTTTGTTCTCCTTCAGCTTTTTTATACGTGTGTCCCTCAACAGGCACGACAGCATGAAGACCCCATTTGCACAAGGTTGGATGCCGAGCTACTCATGTCCCGTTCCTCGTCCTCACTGATCTCACTGAAGGTATCTTCTTCCCCCCAGCCACGTACAACACCATGGGTACCAGATAGGTGACAACAACGAGCACCCTGGGATGCCTGTTGTGCTTGGTCTTCCTCCTCCTCCTCAAAGCCACATTCCTCCTCTGACTCCTCATCCTCACAATCCTCTTCCAGGGTTGCCGCTGGTCCAGCAAGCGATGCTGATAAGGCTGTTTCTGGTGGTGATGGAGACCACAACTCTTCCTCTTCCTCTTCACGCTCATCTACGGCCTGATCCAGCACTCTTCGCAGGGCACGCTCCAGGAAGAAAACAAATGGTATGATGTCGCTGATGGTGCCTTCGGTGTGACTGACTAGGTTTGTCACCTCCTCAAAAGGACGCATGAGCCTACAGGCATTGCGCATGAGCGTCCAGTAACGTGGCAAAAAAATCCCCAGCTCCCCAGAGGCTGTCCTAGCACCCCGGTCATACAAATACTCGTTAACAGCTTTTTCCTGTTGGACAGAAACAGCAAAGTCCAGCGCACCCGGCAGCAATGAGACTCAACAAGTAATATGTGCCAAGTAGTTTACCTGTTTATTTAGAACATGTGGAACAAAGGGCTAAACAAGCCAAATATGCCAAATGGCAAAGTACTCCAACACGTAAGGAAAAGACAGCAAAAGACAGGCAGCAGGATAGGGGAAAAAAATGAGGGCAGACGCGTTTCCTTATGTTGCTACATAGTAATCCTCATGGTCACTGAGGATTACTATGTAGCAACATAAGGAAACGCGTCTGACCTAATTTTTTTTCCCTATCCTGCTGCCTGTCTTTTGCTGTCTTTTCCTTACGTGTTGGAGTACTTTGCCATTTGGCATATTTGGCTTGTTTAGCCCGTTGTTCCACATGTTCTAAATAAACAGGTAAACTACTTGGCACATATTACTTGTTGAGTCTCATTGCTGCCGGGTGCGCTGGACTTTGCTGTTTCTGTGTTTGTCTGGTGGGCGTGGATGGAGCGCTCCGTATTCCTTTGCACCGGAGCAGATGAGTGAAACTGATACGTCATCACAGACGTCAAGCAAGCGTCACGTGATAGGACCTGACACGCTATAGGTGTCTGAGCACTTCCCTAGCTGTGAGTGTTTTTCCTGTTGGAGCAGGTGGTCGAACATTAGGAGTGTTGAATTCCAACGTGTCGGGCTGTCGCAAATCAAGCGCCTCACTGGCAGGTTGTTTCGCCGCTGGATATCTGACAAGTGCGCCATGGCCGTGTAGGAACTCCTGAAATGGCCACACACCTTCCTGGCTTGCTTCAGGACGTCCTGTAAGCCTGGGTACTTATGCACAAAGCGTTGTACAATCAGATTACACACATGTGCCATGCACGGCACATGTGTCAACTTGCCCAATTTCAATGCCGCCACCAAATTACTTCCATTGTCAGAAACAACTTTGCCAATCTCCAGTTGGTGCGGAGTCAGCCACTGATCCACCTGTGCGTTCAGGGTGAACAGGAGTGCTGGTACGGTGTGACTCTCTGCTTTCAGGCAAGTCAACCCCAATACAGCGTGACACTGCCGTATCCGGGATGTTGAATAGTACCTGGGGAGCTGGGGGGGGTGCCGTTGATGTGGAGCAAGATGCAGCAGCAGAAGAGGACTCAGTCGAGGAAGAGGTTATGGAAGAGAATGGAGTAGGAGGAGTAGAGGAGGTAGCAGCAGGCTTGCCTGCAAGTCGTGGCGGTGTCACCAACTCCTCTGCAGAGCCACGCATTCCATGCTTGTCAGCCGTCAGCAGGTTTACCCAATGCGCAGTCTAGGTGATATACCTGCCCTGACCATGCTTTGCAGACCAGCTATCACTGGTCAGATGGACCCTTGCTCCAACGCTGTGTGCCAGACATGCCATTACTTCCTTTCGCACAATCGAGTACAGGTTGGGGATTGCCTTTTGTGAAAAGAAATTTCGGCCGGGTACCTTCCACTGCGGTGTCCCAATAGATACAAATTTTTTGAACGCCTCAGACTCCACCAGCTTGTATGGTAAAAGCTGGTGGGCTGTCTGACTGTGCCACTATCTCCTTGCAACGATCTCCCCCTGCTTCCAACTCGTCTCCTCCTCCTCCTCTCTGTCTCCCCATCTGAACTTTCCCCCTCTTCTTCTTCTCTTCTAGCGGGCACCCACGTGACATCCACGGATGCATCATCATCAACCACTTCACTTGTATCTGACAAATCAACAAAGGAAACAGCAGCGGGTACAACATCATCATCATCATCACACCGTACATCCATGTCTGTAATGCTGCCTGACTGAGACATATCACTGTTATCTACATCCTCTGTCAATGATGGTTGCGCATCACTCATTTCTTCCAACTGATGTGTCAATAACTCCTCTGACAGATCAAGTGAAGCGGCTGTGGTGCTAGTGTTGGTGGTGGTGGCAGGCGGGCGAGTGGCACTGGTCACTTGAGAGGTGCCCGAAGCTAAGCTGGAGGTGGATGGTGCGTCAAGGTTACGAGCAGAAGCTGTAGAAGATTGGGTGTCCTGTGTTATAAAGTCAACTATTTCATCAGAACTTTTTGTGTTCATGGTACGTGGCCTAACACTGGGCATTATTCTATGGCCAAAGGGAATCACAGCACCACGACCACGACGGCACCTGCGGGGTGGCCTGCCTCTGCCTGTCATTTTTTTTTAAAATGTAGACTTACACTACTATTAAACAAGATATAAGTGGTGGCACCGGGCAAGTGGGCACAGTATACGCTGTGAGCCTGACACAAAAAAGCAGACTGATGTTTCACAGTCAAAAAAGTTTTTTTTTTAAATATTTACACTACTGTTATAACAAATATTATTGGTGGCACTAGTTGGCAAGTGGGCCTGGCACACACGCTGGCAGGCAACTGCAATTAGATTACACTAGCAGACTGATGTAAAAGTTTTTTTTTTTTTAAATTTACACTAATGTTACACCAGATATGAGTGGTGGCACTGAGGAAGTAGGCACAGTATATGCTGTGAGCCTGACACACAGGCTGGCAGTGGCAGGCTGGCCTGGCAACTGAAATTAGATTACACTTGCAGACTGATGTTTCACAGTAAAAAAAGTTTTTTTTAAAAAATATTTACACTACTGTTACAACAAATATGAGTGGTGCCACTAACTTGGCAAGTGGGCCTGGCACACACGCTGGCAGGCAGGCAACTGCAATTAGATTACACTAGCAGACTGATGTTTCACAGTCAAAAAAGTATTTTTTAAAAATATTTACACTACTGTTATAACAAATATGATTGGTGGCACTAGTTGGCAAGTGGGCCTGGTACACACGCTGGCAGACAGGCAGGCAACTGCAATTAGATTACACTAGCAGACTGATGTTTCACAGTAAAAAAAGTTTTTTTTAAAAAATATTTACACTACTGTTACAACAAATATGAGTGGTGCCACTAACTTGGCAAGTGGGCCTGGCACACACGCTGGCAGGCAACTGCAATTAGATTACACTAGCAGACTGATGTTTCACAGTCAAAAAAGTATTTTTTTTAAATATTTACACTACTGTTACAACAAATATGAGTGGTGCCACAAACTTGGAAAGTGGGCCTGGCACACACGCTGGCAGGCAGGCAACTGCAATTAGATTACACTAGCAGACTGATATTTCACAGTCAAAAAACTTTTTTTTAAAATATTTACACTACTGTTAAAACAAATATGATTGGTGGCACTAGTTGGCAAGTGGGCCTGGCACACACGCTGGCAGGCAGGCAACTGCAATTAGATTACACTAGCAGACTGATGTTTCACAATTAAAAAAAGTTTTTTTTTTTAATATTTACACTACTGTTACAACAAATATGAGTGGTGCCACTAACTTGGCAAGTGGGCCTGGCACACACGCTGGCAGGCAGGCAACTGCAATTAGATTACAATAGCAGACTCATGTTTCACAGTCAAAAAAGTTTTTTTATTAAATATTTACACTACTGTTACAACAAATATGAGTGGTGTCACTAACTTGGCAAGTGGGCCTGGCACACACGCTGGCAGGCAGGCAACTGCAATTAGATTACACTAGCAGACTGATGTTTCACAGTCAAAACATTTTTTTAAAATATTTACACTACTGTTATAACAAATATGATTGGTGGCACTAGTTGGCAAGTGGGCCTGGCACACACGCTGGCAGGCAGGAAACTGCAATTAGATTACACTAGCAGACTGATGTATCACAGACAAAAAAGTTTTTTTTTAAATATTTACACTACTGTTACAACAAATATGAGTGGTGCCACTAACTTGGCAGATTACACTAGCAGACTGATGTTTCACAGTCAAAAAAGTTTTTTTTTTTAAATATTTACACTACTGTTATAACAAATATGATTGGTGGCACTTGTTGGCAAGTGAGCCTGGCACACACACTGGCAGGCAGGCAACTGCAATTAGATTACACTAGCAGACTGATGTAAAAGTTTTTTTTTTTTTTAATTACACTAATGTTACATCAGATATGACTGGTGGCACTGAGCAAGTAGGCACAGTATATGCTGTAAGCCTGACACACAGGCTGGCAGTGCCAGGCAGGCAACTGCTATTAGATTACAAAGAAAAAAAAATGACTGATGTAGCCCTGAAAAGGGCTTTTTGGGATGCTGTCCTTACAGCAGAGATCAGATGAGTCCTTCAGGACTGTAGTGGACACTGAATACACTAGCCTAGCTATCAATTTCCCTATAAAATCAGCAGCAGCAGCACTATCCCTCCTCTCACTAAGAATGCAGGATCAGAATGAATCTAAAATGGCTGCTGCCCAGGAGCTGGGAGGGTCTGGGAGGGAGTGTCTGCTGCTGATTGGCTGAAATGTGTCTGCAGACTGTGAGATACAGGGTCAAAGTTTACTCAATGATGACGAATAGGGGGCGGATCGAACATCGCATATGTTCGCCCGCCGCGGCGAACGCGAACAAGCTATGATCGCCAGGAACTGTTCTCCGGCGAACTGTTCGCGACATCACTATTAAGGACATATTATTATAATACAGAGTGTCAATTGCAACCAGTAACCAAGCCTATAGCTCTCTTCTTCCTGGTGAATTAACTGGCTTTGCAAACTACATGCTTGATAATCCCAGCCACATCACATCAGTTACAAAGTTATTAATCTAATGATCCTTCCTCTATATAAGTTGAATCATTGTTGTTAAGATCTTTCTCTAGCACTTCTGTTTCTCAACATAGAATTGATACGTCCTCATTCCTGTAAATAAACATTTTATGCTGCCTTTCCAGGATTAATAACAGATCCTTATGCTGATACTGTCTCTGCCGTTTGCGATCCTCAAACGCTCTTTACAAAATCTAAATGCCCGTAACATATTACTAAGCCTTAAAATATGGATCTAGCAGAATTACATAAACATGTTGTTAATCTATCTCAGAGGGTGGATATGCTTACCCAGGGCCTTAGAGAACTACAGATAGAAAATGAGAGCCAAATAATCAATGACATTAAAGGCTGACATTACTCTTGAACCCCAAGTAAGTGCCCCTGAAAAATTCTCTGGTGATAGAAGGTACTACAGACTTTTAAAAATGTTTAAAAATGCCTGCACCTTTTATTTTCACTGAAACCTAGAACTTATTGCACAGAAAGAGTTAAAGTGCTAACTGTAATTTCCTACCTGTGGGGTGAGCCCAGGGTATGGGCTGATACATTATTTGAGACAGAGGACTGCATACTTGGATCTCTGGATGAATTCTTCAAGGCTATAGGTCAGCTATATGAAGACACCAATAAGCAACTCGCAGCTGAAGCTAATATGAGGTCCATAAGGCAAGGGAGACGCTTTGTTGAAGAATATATAACCGACTTCAAACAATACTCTAAAAATTCAGAGTGGAATGAGGTTGCTCTAAGAAACCAATACAGACTAGGTCTGTCAGACTCACTTAATGATGAGTTAGCTAGAGTTAGAGACCTACCCAAAACATTGGAAGGATTAATGAACCCAACCATTCAAATCGACCACAGACTTAGGGAGAGGAAAACAGAACGACATGCCGCTGAACCATCCACCGGAAATTAATGTTATCAAATGCCAACTCCACCATAGACCTTAGCTGAACCAATGGAGATTGGTTTCATTAAGGGTCCCCTTAATCCAAAAGAAAAGACCAGAAGAAGAATGAAAAACCTGTGCATGTACTGTGCATCAACCTCTCATGGAGTAAAGGATTGTCCTGTTCTTCTCATACAAAAGAAGAATAAGTCACCATTACAAAATGTTTCTTTAATTTCTAAGATTAGAAATGCTTCTTACTGTCTCCTATCTCTATCATTACAGTGGGATCACAATTATCTACACGTTGATGCCATAGTGGATTTTGGTGCCTATAGAAGCTTTACAGCTAAAACACTTGTACAGAATAATAAAATCCCACTTGTATTGAAAGTAGATCCTGTCTCTATATATGTCATTGATGGTTCACATATCAGTACAGGACCCATCACTCATCAAACCGTTCCTTTACTGGTATAAACTATCTCTGGTCACACTGAATACTTATCTTTTGATGTTTTACCATCTCCCCTTTTCCCTATAGTTTTAGGTTTGAAATGGATGCAACTACACCAACCAACGATTTATCGCAACAGCTCCAGATCAACTTGGATTTTCAATTCTGTTCTAAAACTTGTTTCCCAATTATCTACCATCCTCCATTTGTCGGAAGTTGACTTAAGAGAAATTTATTTTGATTTCATCGATGTCTTCAGTAAAAAAGAGGCTGAAACTGCACCCCCTCATTGCATTTACGACTGCCCCATAGATCTACAGCCAGGATCTACTTTACCTTATGGGCACATATATCCCCTGTCTCAACCCAAGTTAATTAATCTACAGACTTATATCAATGATAACCTACGAAAAGGCTTTATTAGACCCTCAACATCGCCTGGTGGAGCAGGTATTTTTTGTGTCAAGAACAAAGACAATTCTCTTAGGCCCATCATCGATTATAGAGAACTCAATAAAAGAACAGCTAAGAACAGATATCCCCTTTCGTTAATACCTGAACTCATCGAACGTATACACTAGGCAAAGATATATACCAAGTTAGATCTAAGGGTTGCCTACAACCTGTTATGAGCTGCTTATTCTATTTTCATTATTTTTTATGTTTAACCAAACTTTTCCTTTTCTTTTACTGAACTCTTCTCTGAAACTGCAGATATATTACTTCTGTATTTTCCAGAAATTCACTCCTGACCTAATAAGTGATGTATCTTTAACAACTTACTTTTAGCCTAATAAGTATGTATCAGTACATCTTAAAGTTATGGCTTCTCCCATACATTGTTCTCTAAATATCTGAAACTCAAGGTAAAATCCAAGGCTTCTCTGTACAGTATCAACTTCTCAATCCAATTAGCCATCTAGCCTCTGGTCACATTCCAAGAAAACATATCTCCCAAATTTTAACATAGAGGACCTGTTTTTTTCCCTTTCCTAGTAACCACTAATAACGGGAGATTTATTAGCCAGTTCTTATCAGCCAATTAGCTCTCTGCTTTGTAAGGAACTCTAGGGTATAAAAATGCATGTATATGAAAATGATGTAGTCTTGCGTTACTGTGTTTTGTGCTGGGACACTGTTGCAACAGTGTAATAAAGATTACCTCTCCTGAGGTGAGCCCTTGTTTGATAAATATCTGGTCTAGACCTCTTTATTACTGCACCTGAGACAAGCTCACTCACGACAGTAACTTGGCGACTCTGGTGGGACGTGCTTCAGGTCGACCTTCTGTGCCTCCCTGGCTGGGAACCAACATCTGCGCGCACCCATCTGATTCAGGTCTATAGCTTACCTGTGGGAGGTTTTGTCTTGTTGGCCAGGGAGTCCCTGGGGGCGATAAGGGAGTACGTCCTGAGGAACAGACCACACACAACGGACACAATTTACCCCTTGGACTAGTCTGTGAGTGTCTTCTTGTCTTTTGTGTTCATGTACGTGTAATATATGTTGTGGGTCTTTTACCCTGTTTTTGTTTTATATACTGGATCACTATTAAATTCAGTGGGACATCTGTCTGGCAGTTAAACACCATTAGGGTGCCAGCCCACTATAAAATAAAGTTTCAGGTGGTAGGGATTTTACAGAGGCAGAAATAGTGATCTAAGACATATTGTGACTTGAGACTATAGTGCTAGTCTCTCCCTCTAAGCAGGGACGTTGAGGTAGTGTCCGTCCGGTAACTGCAGGGACTTGATTGACTATAGTGCTAATCTCTCCCGCTAGGCAGGGACGTTGAGGAAGTGTCCGTCTGGTAACTGCAGGGACTTCATTAGGGATTAAAGTGAGGTGTGTATTTTGATGGGTTAAAGGGCCCCTGTTTTTGGTCGAATTTTTGTAGACTGGGCACTTTGTCATCAAAATTTACTTTCACTTTAAGGAACAGGGATATAATAATGGGATCCCAGCTGTCTAAAGTAGACAAAGACTCTCCCCTTGTTAAAGTATATGCAAATTAGGGAAAACTCAGTACTGCTTGGTTATAAAAAAAAATAGACTTTATACTTTTGTGCACAGAGCTCTGAGTTTCCTATACTCTCAGCCTTGATACTGAATTAAGGTGGCCGAGATTTGGGTCCTTTGAGCTCTCTAAATTAATTGCCCTCCGCAATCTTCTGGTTGATATATGCCCTGACCAGATGGACTACTATTATCTTTTTGAGAATAGTAGGGTTACGGACGTCAAAACCCAAATGAAAATGTATTTTCTGTGTCACTAAAAATTTGATGTATGTTAAAATTGTGTAAGAATAAATGCTGGGAGTGAAATATTTGAGGTAAGTGAGTTGATATGAATTTTGTGTACAATCGCTGCAAAAGAAAGCTGGCCTTGATGTTTGATGCAGGCTTTAGCTGTGTGTGTGTATCAGGAATTCTTAGCTAAGAAATTTGACGCTGTAATGGTTTGCTTGTTATTGCTGTAACTTGGCTTTAAAGTCATATGTATGTTCTTAATTTTGTGTGCCAATAATAGCATTTTTTTTTTGTTTTAAGTGATATTTGTTTTATGTATGGGCTGATAAGAGATTTAATGTGTTTCCATCTGTTTGAAGCATATAAAATATATTGTTTTTTGCAAGTGAAGTAACTAACGACTTTGAAAGTGCGATGGTGTGTGTGATTTTTGTCACGCTCTAGTAAATATGAGAGTTTTTCTGGTATATGATTAATGGGTTAAGTATGTTTGTGGAAAAGATAAAATAAGGTAAAAAAAACTTGTCTTGTTTGCCATTGGAGTTCTGCTTCACTGCTGTATCATGAACTGTATGTCATTAGATGTATCTAAAGTATTTGGGTCTGTTTCTTTTGCAATAAATATTTAAGTATATGCAGGTTGTGATGCAGTGGGGAGGTGGAGTTTTGATGGTAAATAAGACAATAAGATTGAATATGTAATATACATGATAAATGCTCAGCCCTTATGGGGACAGTGCACTGTAAAATTGTTTTTATATTAATGTATTTTCAATGACTTGTTATACAAGCTGATTAGTATAAAATATAGGAGAAATTGCATTTGCAAGTTTATTTGTATATATATGAAGAAGCTGGTTTCAAAACACAGTTGATTGCAAAGGGTTGAATTTTAGATAATAAGAATATCTCATTGTGTTATATTTGTCTGTAAAATAGGAGCTCAGTGCTTAGACAGAGCAATGGAAAATTGTCATTTTATTACTTAAAGGACCAGTTCACTCATGGGAAAGGGGTTCATGAGTAGCAATAACACTGGATTAAAAAGAAAAGAAGATAATACATAAAATGTAGAAGTTTGTAAAATATATATATTGTTTTTACATTTTTTTATCTTCTTCTTTGCAGTTCAGCTAAATGTCCCTGGAATGCCCTGATAAAAGGGCAGTGCTACAATGCTCTATTACCCCGCCCCATGGCCAATCAAAGTGCTTTAGTAAATGATATGCTAAAGACAGTAAACCTCCAATGTGCACACACAATTGGCAGCTAACAAAATAAATTAAAATATCACTCCCCACACTTTACACTTAACTGTCTCTGGGAGCATGATAATTGCATAAGACCTGGATGAATTTTTATATATTTTTTTTATATTGTTTTACAATACTTCGGTTACATAATCACCTTGTGCACAGACCCTTCCTTGTATATATAATATAAAACCTGCTGTTTAGATGGCAGAGATTTAGGCAGTGCAAATCAATCCTCACTGTAAGGCAAACTGAACTAATGACAGCTGCTGCCTGCCTGCAGTATTTGCGCTGCAATCTTAGAGACTAGCAGTAGAATAAAAAAAAGTTACATTTGTTTTCCAGCTTATTGAGGCTTCATGCCGATGTGGATTTGACTTCTAAGTTGAATACATACAGGTCTGTGTAAAAGTCTGTTCTAATACAGGAGTGGTATTGCATGTTGCAAACGTTTTCTTTTTATCTTCAAAGAAGTTGCAAACTGAGAGATATCACTGACCTGAATGTATTCAAGCTCTAAAAAAATAAAACTGCTCACTGCTCAACACGGAGTCAGGGGCTGGAGCATGTGCTATGCACTGAAGGCAGGGAAACCAGAGTGGCCGCAGAAAAAAAGAAAAAAAAAATATTTAAAGGGGTATAGGCAAACTGATATAAAATCTGAGATTTCAAAAAATATTTACAGAGAAAGAAAATTAAGTTTATTGTATGCTCAGCACTAGTATATTTAACTATGTCAGCAGTTTCATTTAAAAATTATTTTTAATTTGGGTAAACTGTCCCTTTAACTATCCTGCACCCCACTGTGAGTGTGGTTTCTTATGCTGGCTTGTTTACTTAGGTTGATTGATAGATGAGACTCCAGTATAAAACTTTTACTATAGGTGGGTATACCACAGACTAAATCAGCTATTTCAAAAAGAAAAAAAGGGCAAAGGAGCTTCGACAGGGACATTCTTTACACATTTATGTGCCACACGCAGAACACCTCTTACTCAATCAGAAAAATACACAACATTTTTTTTAAACCAACGTCTCACTATGTATGAGACATTGCTTCTTGTACCTTCTAATATCACTATCATCCACTGTACCTCTCTCAACCCAGCAACTTTGTTACCTCTGCCTGATGATGGTACCCCACACCATGACTGTTTATCTGTATCTCTCTTTTCCTCCAAACCAAGGGATGACCTCTCTGATGTGCCTCTACCTAGCCTGGATTGGACACTTTTCTGTGATGGAAGTTTGAGGATGGTGAATGTTTCTGCTGTAGTCATGACAGATTCTGTTATAGGCCGAGCCCCTCCCATCTCACTACAGTGCCCAAGCGGCTGAGCTACATGCACTCACACTTGCTTGTCAGCTCTCAAAGGACAGGTCAGTAAACATTTACACTGATAGTAAATATGCTTTAGGGATTGTATACGCCACTGGTCAATTATGGAAATTAAGGGGTTTTCTAACTTCTGCTGGTACCCAAATTGCTAATGCATCACAAGTTTCTGCACTCCTTGACTCAATCCATTTAAGCACTTCCATCTCTGTCATGCATTGCAAAGCACACACCCACTCACAGGAACCCATTTCACTTTGTAATTGTTATGCTGATCAAATTGCTTAGCATGCAGCTTCTCTGCCATTTATCCTTCTCTCACCCCCACTCACAAACCTCACCCTCTTGACACTACATTGTCTTCTCTTTACACTTCTCTTCCTGAACAAACTGTTCACCTCTGGACTATTCTTGGTCTTACCTGTGACCCTTTTGGTATCTGGTCCACTCCAGATGGATGCCCTGCTCTACCTCAACCACACCTCTCTCTTATGCTATCCTTTCTGCATAACCAAACACACTGAGGTACCACACAACTTGCTGAAACCCTTAACAGACACTAGTTTGCCCCCCAGTATCCATCAAGCTGCAAAAGGAGTTGTATTGAATTGTGTGACTTGTGCTCAATTCAATCCAAGGGGGGGAACCTAAAGGCCCACCAGGCGGATGCCCATGAGCATTTCAAACTTTTGAATGTTTACAAATTGACTTTTCTGACATACCTCCCTGTAGGGGTTTCAAACATTTACTTGTGATAGTGGACCAACTTACTGGATGGGTCAAGGCCTTTCCTACAAGAACTGTGAAAGTCCAAGAAGTTGCCAAGTGAATGCTAAAAGAACTCATACCCAGGTTTGGCCTCCCCAGAGTAATTGAATCTAACAGAAAAACACATTTCACAAGTAATATTATTCAGCAACTGACATTAGCCTTAGGCTTTACTTGGCATCTCCATACCCCTTGGCATCCAGAAAAGCTCAGGCCAAGTGGAAAGAAAGAACCAGACCCTAAAACAGACTATTGCTAAAATGTGTTCTCAAGCAAGCCTTAAATGGGTAGATGCTTTGGCCCTAGCACTGTATAGGACTCGCACAAACCATAGGGGGACCCTCAAGCTCTCACCATATAAGCTGTTGTTTGGTAGGCCACCTCCTTTGTATAGTGCCAACACCTTATACCTGCCTGACCTTGCAGTAGGTGATGTATAATTAACTGCCTATCTTTTGAAACTGCAAAAGCAATTACATTCTCTCCACAGACATGCCTCTCTCTCTCAGGCCTTGCTATTGGATGTGACTGCACACCGCTTCCAGTCAGGTGACTCCATTTTGGTCAAGACTTATCAAAAGAAGCCACTGCAGCCTCTCTGGAAAGGTCCCTTCCTGGTTTTGCTGACTACACCAACAGCTATCAAAGTTGCTGAGGTTGACTCTTGGATCCACTACTCCAGGTGTAAAAGATACAGCCCAGACAAAGAAGCAGCCTGCAACAAGCCAAAGAAAGAAGAAGCTGGGGCAACCAAGGCCTCTGAAGAAGGGGTAACCAAGACCCCTGATGATTGGTTAATTCAGACACTTCTGGGTTTGAAACTCAGACTAACCAGAAATAGTGAAATCTCACTAGCTGAATGAGTGAAACTGAAAGATCTGTCTTTCTAACTCTTATTTTCATTGTTTCACTCCTCTGTTGATATCTTGAGTAACATCCCTCAATATGTCTCCTTTGTTTTGTGTCACACTTTTGACCATGCTCTCTTACTCTATTTCCCAATATGTGTCTTCTGGTCAGTGTGTTTGTCCTAACCCCTTTACTAAATACTCTTGTTCTGGTAACCTTGTATCTGTGGCAGTTTTTCCTCCTACTACTAGCTGCCCTCAACAAGTAATTATACTCAAAGTTTATATTTAAAGGTCCTAAGGGGTTTGTTATCCAGTCTATTTGCATAGCCCCACTAGTGAATGTGGTTTGAAAATTATGAAGTGGGTAGCTGAGAAACGAAAGTCACCCCTTCTTGCTTGACGTTCCCCTGTAACTACCTCTGCCACAACCCCTATTTACCCCCATGATTCTTTCCCCCATAATGATAATTTACCTAATGCCCAATTGTCCACAGAGAACTATTCTTTATGTGAATGGGGACTAAACTCACACGTTGTCCTACTCCAAACTATAGCCAATCACACCGAGGGCAATTGTTATATTTGTGCTCGCATTCCCACTCATCATAAGGGGGGTATTCCTCTTATGGGTATTAATGTTGATTTGTTTACCATTGATTTGTCTACTTTTATTCCTCCAGGTACACCATTGTTCAACCTATCAGGTAATTTTATCTCTTTGGGAGGCACCTCATATGGTACTATCTGCAGGGAAATTGGCCAAGGTACGGTGCGGTTGGGTGCCTCCCTATGTGAGTATGTAATCTCCAGTAATGGCACTCATTTCCGGCTGGTAAATTCCTCTGGTATGATCCTAACTGTGAATCATAATCTCACTGCACTTTTTTGTTTCCTCCAGGGCCCCAATTGTACTTTTGATTCCCCATCCCTTGTACAATCTTTCCTCAGCAGACCACCCCCTGGGTTGTATTGGATATGTGGACAGACAGTGGTGTCAGTCCTCCCTGGTAACTATACAGGGGAGGACCCCAGCCATCCTCCCGGCCGTTGGTGTCTACCTGAATCATCAGGACATCATCATGTTATCTGTGATACTACAGACCTTCATGAATGAGAGTGCAGGAGATGTTCAGAGTGTGGCCCAAGAGTTGAAACAGCTTAGACAACTAGCATTGCAGAATAGGATGGCCCTTGATTACCTCCTGGCTTTCCAGGGGGGTTTGTAGTCTTGTGGGCAAAGTATGTTGTACCTATGTTACTGATCAATCACTTAATTTGAGTCACCATCTCACAGTTATTAGGTCCCTATCCCAGGATGTCCAAGATGTGATTGATGACAAATTTGGCCTTGGTGGTATTTTTAACCATCTCTTTGATTGGCTACCTAATTTGGGATGGTTACACTCCCTTTTTCTGTATGGCATTGTTATTATAGTAGCCTTATACTGATGTGTTGCTGTATACAATGTGTACCTGGTCTAATCTCTACATGCAAGAATGTTTTCACTGTGTCTCATTCTTCTCCCAAATACTTGTTTCCCTCTATCCATTTTGAATCTCCCCACCATGTTGAGATCTCTCTTGACCCTGATTTCTTCTGAGTTCACCTACTTCTCTCCTGCTCTATGTTTCTTCTAACCTCTTGACCTTACAATGTTATTGTCTAACCACCAGCTGTGCCCTAAATTTCCCTGTCTTATCCCTATGCAGGATGCACTACGTCCCTAGGATCGTCTAGAACTTTCCTACATAGGGAAACTTGCCACGGACAGACCATGGACCATCATCTACCTTGATGGCCACCCCGTTCGTAGCCTTTATACCCATACCCCACTCCTATTTCCCTCCCTGGTGGTTTCTATTTCTTCATTGTCTTTCTGCATTGTTTGATTTTGCTTTTATATTGCATTACCTTATACTTACACTCTCTATATTTCCTTCACAGGTGCAGAATTCCTTCACCTCCCAAACATGCCATGATACTGCCTGACAACCCACTATTCGCCATCAACTCTGCAAGAATAATGGGGATTGTTAATTGTTGTTAATAAATCTGGGAGGGGATGTTTCTGCACTATGTCATGCCACACACACATATACAGCATAGGAATGTTTAGGTAGTTGTCTACTCCACCCGATGGCGACTAGCGTCCGGTAATAGCGGAATTGTCTACTACCTAATAACTTCACTCCTACCTTGTTTTTGCTTACCCTCTTGTAGTCCTGTAAACCATCTTGGACGTGAGCACCCATGTACTAATAGCATTGTGATTGTCAAACCACCATGAGTCGCATTTACTTTCACGTATGCGATCAAAGGGGGGAATGTTATGAGCTGCTTATTCTATTTTTATTATTTTATATGTTTAACCAAACTTTTCCTTTTCTTTTACTGAACTCTTCTCTGAAACTGCAGATATATTACTTCTGTATTTTCCAGCAATTCACTCCTGACCTAATAAGTGATGTATCTTTAACAATTTACTTTTAGCCTAATAAGTATGTATCAGTACATCTTAAAGTTATGGCTTCTCCCATACATTGTTCTCTTAATATCTGAAACTCAAGGTAAAATCCAAGGCTTCTCTGTACAGTATCAACTTCTCAATCCAATTAGCCAACTAGCCTCTGGTCACATTCCAAGAAAACATATCTCCCAAATTTTAACATACCTACAGGACCTGTTTTTTTTTTCCTTTCCTAGTAACCACTAATAACGTGAGATTTATTAGCCAATTATTATCAGCCAATTAGCTCTCTGCTTTGTAAGGAACTCTAGGGTATAAAAATGCATGTATATGAAAATGATGTAGTCTTGCGTTACTGTGTTTTGTGCTGGGACACTGATGCAACAGTGTAATAAAGATTACCTCTCCTGAGGTGAGCCCTTGTTTGATAAATATCTGGTCTGGACCTCTTTATTACTGCACCTGAGACGAGCTCACTCACGACAACCTTATTCAAATTTGAGAAGGTGATGAATGGCTGACCACATTCAGAACATGGTATGGACTTTTTGAGTACACAGTGATGCCTTTCAGCCTATGTAATGCGCCTGCCACATTCCAGAATTTCATTAATGACATCTTCAGAGATCTACTCGAGGTCTGCAGGGTTGTGTATCTAGACAACATTCTTATTTACTCAAATCCCCTTCAAGATCACGTGAAACATGTTAGATGAGTTCTATCAAGACTTAAAACACATCAACTTTATGCTAAAAATGCTTATTCCATGCTGAAGAGATATTTTTTTCTTAAATACCATATCAGTTCTAATGGAATTCAAATGGAGGAATACAAGGTTATAGCAATAAAACATTGGCCAACTCGGGGCGTGTCTGGGCACCGTATGTGAACAGTCACATATTCAGAAGCTCTGGGCGAAATTATTACCAGCTTTAGGCAGCATTTTTTGGGGGGAAAAGTATATTTATGAGAGCAATAGCCAACTGCATCAGACTATACCAGATCTGCTAATATTATGGCCCTGGAGGGCTGAACTGGACCGTCGAGGCCTACTAACAAGACCTCCCCCCCTCCCGGTTATCCGGGTAAGGCAATCTAGATTAGACTAATGCTACTTATATAGACATTACTTATTATAAGTATAAGGTCTACTCCGCAATTACTTTGGGCTAACACTACTGCGTCAAATGGAACAGCACAGACCTGATATAATGGAGGCAGTTGATGGCTGGGCGCAAAGGATCCAGTTGCTAACTCAGCACTTTTATGGTTTGCAGAAAAGTTTATGAGCTGTGCTGACACTGATAGAATATCAGCAATCAGAAAAGGATGGTCTTCACAGATTTCTGAGACATTGACAGTACAAGAGAGCATATCTTCCCCAGCACAGTGAAAATGCTTCATGTCACCCCACGTGGCATACACCTTATGGATCCTATTGTGCCTTTGGCGATACCTAAGAGAGGGGACCATGCAAAAATAGCTCAACTTCATTGTACTTCAGCCGCACAGCCATCCTATACAAAATCACGCTTACAACTGCTGAAGGATGCAGAGGAGCAGATAAATACCAATGAGTCTAGCGGTAAGATATCCCAGACAGAGAGGACACAATGTATTATTCGAAGCGACAAGATTGTGAGGATGTCATCCTTGATGTTAAGAGCTGAAGGGAAACTTAGTGACAGGAGTGGGGACTCACTGAAATCCTGTTTTCTTTGCAACCAATCTCAGCCGAGACGGCATGTGAACCTGTTTGAAGACCTTGTGCACGGTAACCTCCATGAAAAAGCTGGCATAGGATGAGGATATTATTGTAAATAGACAGACCTACAGGCTTTTCCAGATTTCCTCTCTGTAAGTCTAAGAACTGATAACACTCAACATCCTTTACATGTATCCTATGGTATGGACTGATTTGGACACTTTTTGCATATAGGTTTCTATATATATAGTACACATTACTAAATCTTTTCTTTACAACCCCCACATCCCAAACACAGCATTAGCATGATACCGTGAGTTAATATATTTAATGTGTGTTATAAATGTATACATGTAAAATTACAGATGAGGTAGCTATGCTTCTTAATCAGAGATCCTCTCAGAAGTTCTTCCAAAGTAAGACAAAAAGTAGTTGGGAATCAACCTTTATGAGTCAGAGATGGCGTGTGTTTTACTTTATATCTATTTTCCTTTCGTTTACTGATATGAGTAAGTTGACATGCTTCCAGCGGCCGGGGAAGCACGATCGCAGTATCCTAAAGGGGATATTATAAAATCTGTTTTATTAGAGAAAAGGAGAGAGCTGCCATATACAGTATATGCGTATACCCAGGCTCATGACCCACAATCTGGAATTTTTGTGACTGACAGCTAGGCATATTCCTGACAGGATTCCATTATGTAAGCCTTAAATATATTACCCACTGGGACTATAGCATAAAATTGATAAGCTCAGTCACCATACCACTGATAACACTATTACTTTTCATTTCAGCCTGCTATATTTGTGATATATATTTGTTATTTTACGGTTACCTAACCTGTTGTTGGGAATTAATACATATATCTTTAGATTTTATCTAGGACATGATTGTTAGTGATAATCCCCCTCTGTAATCTTAGTAAGTAATTATTGGGGCAGACTTCTGCTAACTACTCTGCTCTTGAATAATAGCTTTCTGATCCCCTCCATATAGCACTCTTATTGAGAAGTGTTCCAACGACAGTTCATGTGATCCACTACTCCTCCCAAAATTTCTGATATTATTTATTTGCCCTATAAAATTCTACTTAATTTGAGCATGAGAGGCCTTACAAATTATATTATATCTATTGAGGGCCCCCACTATGTTGTAAATTTAGGTTATAGTTCCTTTTGGGGATGGCCCACAATGACCACATACAAGAGCATACTATGTATATTCTATAAAACAAGAAAACTGAGGTTCACTATTGAGATCCATGAGTGGTCCCCTAATTTTCATGACAGTCTTCTGTAGCTTTGTTTCTTTTCTAACGCTAAGAGGTCCAAAAGCGGCCTCATATTTCATTTAGAAGACTTATAGTTCACTTGGCAAGCATGATGCTCACCATTTAGCCCTAATCAATGCTATATTACTATGTTGTATAAAACTTGTCCAATTAATATTTGATGTACATTTGGAAACAATCTTTTTTTTGCATAAATTGTTATGAAATGCATTGTTTGTATACCATTAAATGAACCTTAATAAAAATTATTTAAAAAAACTAAAACATTGGCCAACTCCAACCTCAAGGAAAGACGTTCAACGCATCCTTGGATTTGCGAATTACTATTGTAAATTCATTAAAGGGTTCTCCTCCATCTCTAAACCTTTAACCTGTCTCACCAGCAAGATTATGCCTTTCTCTTGGATTTCTGAAGCACAACTCACTTTTGACTACCTCAAAGATAAATACACTCAGGCTCCCATATTTCGATTCCCAGACCCTAACCTGCAGTACATCCTAGAGATTGATGCATCTAAATATGACATTGGACCGGTCCTCTCTCAGCATACAACTTTGAATGATCCCATCCACCCTATTGCCTTTTATTCCAGAGTGATGTCTCCTCCAGAGATGAATTACCCAATTGGTGAAAAAGAACTCCTTGTCATCTAAAGCTCTCTAGAACATTGGCACCACATTCTAGAGGGTACTCAGCTCCCTAATCTAATTTATATGGACCATACAATTTGGAGTACCTATAATCTAACAAAACTCTGTCAGCAAGGCAAGTCCAATGGAGCCATACTTTTCCAGGTTCAATTACCATATCATCTACAGACGGGGTAGCAAGAATGGCAAGGCTGATGCTTTATACCGCAAAAACAAAAAAAAATCTCTTTCCGACAACCCAGCTACTGTTATACTGCCTTAACATTTTGATAGGGTTGTCCATCGAATTCTCTGAACTACTACAAAATGAAGTGAGCTCAGACCCAGATTTATCCTTTGACCACTTACATCAAGAAACTGATGGTTTATATTATTTCAATAAAAGAAAATACATTCCATCCTCTCTACATTCTACTGTACTAAGTGCTCACCATGATTCTCCATTGGCATGTCATCCTGGTTACCATAGAACATTATATCTAATCAAGCAATATTGTTGGTGAGTGGTGACCCTCCCTGCAACAGTCGATAAGGCAATATGTGCAGACATGTACAATTTGTACAGTATCTAAATCTGAAAGGCGACCACCATATGGATTATTAATGCCTCCACAAGTTCCAGACCTACCGTGGCAACACATTGGTATGAATTTGATTGTTTTGTTGCCAAAGTCTGATAATCATAACACTATCTTAGTTGTCATTGATGGCTCATTCCCTTCCATAAATTGCCAACCTTAGCTGAAATGGCCCAGTTATTTTTGGCTCATATTATAAAACTCCATGGTAGTCCTTCCATCATCACTACAGACCGTGGGATGCAATTTACCTACAGATTCTGGAGAGAACTATGTGACCATTTACAAATTCAACACCGTTAGAGTACGGCTTTCCACCCTCAGACCAATGGGCAAACAAAAAGGGTGAACCAATGGCTTGAACAATATTTATGCTGCTACTGTTCTTACCAACAAGACAACTGGTTTAGTCTGTTACCCATGGCTGAATATGCTTATAACAATACAATCAATTCATTGGGCAAGATGTCACCTTTCTTTGCTAACTATGGTTACCCTCCATCTTTCCATTTACAGTATACAACAGAAGTGAGTACATCCCTGGGCAATATAATAATATCAAATTATTCAAAATTGTATCACCTCTCAATAATTGTTTTATTTCTAAGTTGACAAGTAGAGTATTTCCTATTATAAAAAAATCAAAAACAAATACTTTAGAAAGATTATATTAAAAATACAGGCCCCAAAGTAGAAACTTAATACAACAAAATACACCTCTGGTCACTGACACACAAGTTAGATCACTGAAACAAAATTGAGTACATCTATGATTTCCAATTAACCTAATTGCATGAACCAAAACAGAACAGTCTAATTTTACCAGAACAGTCTAATTTTTTGACCAATGGGCTGTGCCTATCTGCAAGTCTGCATCATGTCTCCACATGGAAAAGAATTGCCAGAGGAATTGAAAAATCTGATTGTGAGACCTCACAAAGATGGAAAAGGATACAGGAAGAGTGGTGACCAACTAAAAATCAGTCAAAATGCAGTTGCAGCAGTAATCAGGAGGTATAGATCGATACACAGTGCCAAAAATCAGAGCCGCAGTGGCTGTCCTCCTAATATGATGCCACGGACAGTGCGCTACTTGCACAAACTAGCTCTAGCTTGCCTGTTGCTTAAAAACAGGCAACAGGCAAGTGCTTCAGATTTGCATCAGATTTGGTTCAGGGATTATTGATAGAAATGCGAGTTTCTGTGACAGCTCAGACAGTGCTATGGACATTGCATAATGTCAACTTCTATGGACAGCATCCAAGGTAAAAACCCTTGCTTGCTCTTCAGCACAAAACTGCAAGATAAACTTTGCTAAACAACATGAAAAGCCTGATGAATACTGGGAGCACATTATTTGGTAAGATGGCCAAGACCAATATACAATTTTTTGGCTCAGATGGGGTGCAGCATGCTTGGTGTGAACCTGGTCAGGATTATTACAGTGAATGCATAGTCCTAACAGTGAATCATGGAGGTGGGAGTGTGATGATATGGGGATGCATGACTTCAAAAGGTGTTTGGGTGATGACATTTATAGATGGCACCATGAATGCCTGCAATATACCAAAATACTGGCTGACAAGATGACTCCCAGTCTCCAGACGTTTGGCAGAGGACAAATATTTCAGCATGATAACGATCCAAAGCACACTGCCAAAATCACAAAGGAGTTTCTAAAGGAGAAACAAGTAAAAACTATGACCTGGCCAAGTATGTCACCTGACTTGAATCCAGTAGAACACATTTGGGGGTATTTTAAAGAGAATGGTAGAGCAACACAACCCTCCAGCAAAGAGCAGCTGAAAAAAAATATCTCTGAAGAAGGGCAGAACATCTCTCCAGAAATTTGTACGACACAGGTTTCCTCCATGCCAAGGAGGATTGAGTCTGTCATCAAAAATAAAGGTGGACATGCAAAGTATTGAAAAAAATAAAAGATGTAAAGCTCAGTAATGAAAGGTGCACTGACTTTTGTTGCATTGATTTTATGCTTTGTGGACTGTATTTTTAATGTAGAAAATCTAAAGTGCTAATTGAGAATTTTAGAACTCTGAAAGAGAATATTTTTAACGCACAGATTTCACAATAGATGTATTATGACTCAAAGAGATTCCCAGGACCATCATACATTATTGGAGATAAGGTTTGGTTGTCCACTAAACACCTAAAACTCCAGACCCCTAGTAGAAAACTAAGTGGGATTTTCATCTGACCTTTCGAGATTTCCAGGGTTGTAAATTCAAATGCTATTGCTCTCCAATTGCCTTCATCTTATCGCATCCACCTCACATTCCACGTCTCATTACTAATACCCTATATACCTACCCGATCTCAGGCTCAAATTCTACCAAGTTCTTTATGCCAAACCAACAATGAGTATGAGGTAGAGAGCATACTTTTTAGAGGACGCCTTCAATACTTAGTCCGTTGGAAGGGGTACTCTCCTAAGGAAGACTCTTGGCAACCATTGATGAACCTGCAAGCTCCCCGACTATTGTCATTATTTTACAGACATTATCCAGATAGACCGTGTTCTGAAGCTGCTGGACAATTTCCTTGAGTTGGGGGATGTGTCAGGTTCTACCTTTAAGACCTCTCCTCTCTGTTCCTTTAAGAATCAGCCTATATAACCGCTACACACCTTCCCCCAGGTGCTTAGTAATTTGTAGCAGGCGCTAAGCAGTTTCACTGAAGCTTATTCCTTACAAGCTGCAAGACTTGTTTGTCAACGCTGTGTTCATAGCTTTCCCTTTTCTGGAGCAGATAAACTAATATAACTCAGCCTACCTTCTGCTTTCATCACAGAATCTAGTCCTGAGTCTCTACCTAGCCGATTTCTAACCTCAATCCCCCAAAACCAGTTCCTGTCATCATCACCACACTAAAGACTGTCTTCCCTTCATTGTGGATTGGAGTGAGAGAACAACCTACTTCATCTTTTCAACTTGCAGAGTGGCAAAGATCCGTTCCGACTAACCCTGACATTAACCAAAAACCGGTTGTGAGTAGGAGCTTCCTCAACCCCAGTAACCTAACGGGTACGATACTCCGTTGCACTGATCACGCTCCCCCTTACATCTATGACGTCACTGACTGCCCGTGATTGCAGTCACATACTATGGAGCGCTCCTATCTCCCTCCTGAATCTCACTTTACAGATGAAGTCTGATCTGGTTGCGGCTCAACTCTTGTCTTTGCCCGCCGACAAACCCCACTTTATTAAGGACATATTATTGTAATACAGACTGTCAATTGCAACCAGTAACCAAGCCTATAGCTCTCTTCTTCCTGATGAATTAACTGGCTTTGCAAACGACCTGCTTGATATTCCCAACCACATCTGCAGTAACAAAGTTATTAATCTAATGGTCCTTCCTCTATATAAGTTGAATCATTGTTGTTAAGATCTTTCTCTAGCACTTCTGTTTCTCGACATAGAATTGATACTTCGTCATTCCTTTAAATAAACGTTTTATGCTGCCTTTCCAGGATTAAGAACAGATCCTTATGCTGATACTGTCTCTGCAGTTTGCGATCCTCAAATGCTCTTTACAAAATCTACTTGCCCGTAAAAGAGATTGACAGCAGCTGCTCTCGCACAAGCAGGGGGGCGGTGTTGCAGACTTCCAGTAGTGTGCAATGATTTACTGCCCGCTAGATGCAATGTCAGGTCAACAGGGGCAAAGATGTACGTCCCTGTCCACCAGCTCGTTATTAAATCTGGCCCATTTAAGAGACATGAAAACCAAAAAAACAGTTTGCTTCTATTTTCAAATTTTCTTTTTTCCATGGTATTCTTTGTTGAAGAGATACCTAGTCAGGTGTCTAGAGCACTAAATGGCAGGAAATAGTGCTGCCATATAGTGCTCTTGCAAATGGATAACATTCTTACAAAACTGCTGCCATATAGAGCTCCATACTCATGCATGCTCCTTAGCGTACTTCCCTGCTTTTTAAAAAACTATACAAAAAGAATGAAGGAACTCTGATAACAGAAGTAAATTAGAAAGTTGTTTAAAATTGTAATTTTTATCTGAATCCTGAAATAAAACAATGTGTGTTTCATGCCCCTTTAACTATATAGTATAAAAAGATATATAATTTGAAATCTTTGAAATGGCCCATGATATTCAAAATTAATTGTGACCTTAAAATAATTGAGGTTTAAACATAAATTCTCTAGTAGTGTTTCATTATAAATGTGTCAGTAGGATTCATTGTAAAGACAGACATGGTATTAAAAAATGTATGCCAGGTAGACATTGTTGTTCAATACTTAAGTAGATTTCCGTCACGTTTCTGAATTGAAGAGTTCAGATAACCAAATCGGTAGTATGGCCCCATTCTAAAAAAAGTAATTCTTCAGGTATTGGAGTTAATTGCTTAAGAAAACTGACACAAGGAACTTTTATGACATTTCATTAATTCTTGTTAGAAAAAAAGTGATTCAGAATGTGCCAGTCAGACTAATCATTCAACTACATTGACCTTCAAAAGCTCAAATCCCTCTACAATCCAACATCTGACCTGCAGAATAAGTTTTTACTTTATTTATTTTTTAAACTTTCAACCGGTTCTTGTACTTTTAACCAGATCGCAGAACTCCAATGTCCTCTCTATTGCATGTTAAAAAGCAAGTTTGAAAATATTTTCTCTGATTGACTTATTTCCCATGAAAATGTTCAACTTAATAACTATAATGGTAAAAACAGTAAAAAGAATCCCACCAAATTCCATATAATGCAAATAATGTCAATAATACTAAGTATATTTACCCCTCAATGCATGATCATCGTTCAAATATAAATAATAATAAAAATAGAAGTGTAATAAGAAGCAGAACATTACTCCTATCAATGTCATAGAAACATCTTCCAAGGCTTTTGCCAATGCATCACCATCTTTTCATCAGCTGCGTATTTTCCCAGGTCACCTTGTGCTGCCATGGAATTTGAGTTGCTAGGTTCAACAAAACTGAATTAAGGTACTCAGAGGTCATTATAAATAAACATAGAACCAAAACTCTAGCATGATATGCCAAAAAGGAAAATAACAATGCCCAAAGCAATCACAGACTAGTATACGTATACCCTGTGAGCTTGTGCACATGCTCAGAAGGAGCTGGTGCTTTAAAAAATGTACATATAAAAAGACTGTGCAAAATTCAATAATGGAAGTACAGTTGTTTAAAATTGCATGCTAAATCTGAATCATGAAAGTTTATTTGGACCTTAGTGTCTCTTTAAATCTATTGTGGACTGTCGGGGAATATGTTTCTTTAGTTACAAGGTATTTTATTTCAAATTGAGGGTCACTGTCCCTTATGTTGCCCCCCCCCCCCCATTGATGTTTGTTTACAAAGTTTTATGATTGCTAAGGAAAAAATCATCTATATATATACCATGAAAGTACTGTGGGTAATGCTGGTATGGTGGCCTCCTAGACCTTGAAAAGGAAGTATCTTTGCCTGATGAAAATACGGGTAAGGGGCACTCCTACTGGGGAGATACAGAGGGGGGCAGTGGTGAAGTTGAGGGAGTGCTAATGTTATTGTTGGAAACTAACTGTATTGTCACCCCACCTGTCAATTATTGTACATGGTTGTGGGGGCCACTGATCAGATCCATAGTGTATGTGAATGATACAATTTAGAAATATGTTCAATAAAGATTATTTAAACATAAATCTATTGTGGACATAAACTGACCTTGCTGAACAAAGGTAGAATAGTCCAAATTGTTTACATTTTGAAAGTAGGAATTTTTACAAAGCTTTTAGATCCAGATCTGGTCTGAAAATTCCCTCCTTCTTTGGAACAATGAAGAGATATGAATAAAATCCCATCCCTGTTCCTGCAAAGGAACTGGAGCAATCACTTCCATAGTTTCTAGATCTGAAAATGACTGGAAAAAGTTTGGGCCTTTAAGGGATTCCTTGGAACATTAAACAGAAAACCCCTTCCTCTGGGAGGACTTGTTCTGAAATCTATATGATAACCCTGAGAAATTATATTTAGAACACAGAGATCTGGAAAAGATTTCAACTAAGCCTCCTGAAAAAAAGGCATATCCTGCATCTGGATCGGGGCTGCACCTTCATGCAGACTTGGAAGTAGGGG
Source organism: Bombina bombina (assembly GCF_027579735.1). Taxonomy (NCBI): domain Eukaryota; kingdom Metazoa; phylum Chordata; class Amphibia; order Anura; family Bombinatoridae; genus Bombina; species Bombina bombina. The sequence continues at coordinate 922,395,125 of NC_069500.1, forward strand.
TGGATTTGTTTGCTGGTGTAGGTCTGTTCCAATTAGCACTAGGCCTACAGCATGAGCCAGAGGAACCTTGCTTCTGAAAGGAGGAAAGAAAAGGAAGCGGTCCCCTCCTGAACATCCCTCAGCTACTGTCGGTCAACAATAGGAAAAAGTTACAGGCTAAAGCTCTTTGATTAAAAATTGTTGCTTTATTATTCCACAGTTAAAACTTCAACAGCACACACACCTCTTCATACAGAGACCAACTGATAGTAGAAAGCCAAACCAGTACAGAAACATGTCAGAAGAGGTTATGAAATAGGAGTATATTGTAGATCCATTAAAGGAGGCAAAAGACAAGTCCCTGTGACCATTATGAAAGGTTTGTGACAAAATTCCTCATGTGGTGAATAATAGAGCCATTAACCATACACCATATACATTCTCTCTGACAACCACTGTACTCTGATGGGAAAATAGGCCTCAACACAGAGGCCCATTTATCAAGCTCCGTATTGAGCTTGAGGGCTCGTGTTTCTGGCGAGTCTTCAGATTTACCAGAAACAGCAGTTATGAAGAAGCGGTCTAAAGACCACTGCTCCATAACCCTGTCTGCCTGCTCTGAGCAGGCAGACAGGAATCGCCACAATTCAACCCGATCGAGTATGATCGGGTTGATTGACACCCCCCTGCTGGCAGCCGATTGACCGCGAGTCTGCAGGGGGTGGCATTGCACCAGCAGCTCTTGTGAGATGCTGGTGCAATGCTGAATATGGAGAGCGTATTGCTCTCCGCATTCAGCGAGGTCTTGCGGACCTGATCCGCACTGTCGGATCAGGTCCGCAAGACCTTTGATAAATAGGCCTCATAGACTGAAAGCCCCTCTCACTGAAGAATCATATGCACATCTTCATTCTTCACCTTCCTCCAGCTGAGGCAAAAAGAAGACTGGTTTTTGGTAAGGTGTTTTATAGAGGAATCATTGCCTCCTCCTATTGGTCAGAAAAGGTAATTCCCAGGAGTAATACATTGTGGATTGTTACCAATTGTATGAAAGAAAGATAAAATAAAGATCACTTTAAATTTTTGTCTGGGATATTTTTTCTACCCTGGTATATAACACTCTGAAGCATTGTTGCTGCCCTCAGATTCTTGATCTTATTGGACTACTCTTTGAGAGTTTGATGTTGATACAACTGACTATATTGTAATGATTACTGATGAGCTGATTATTTTGCTTGTGCTCTAGTTCAGTGTTTCTCAAATCCAGTCCTCAAACCTTAACCTGCCAGATATTCTTCATATCTTAACTAGAGCACAGGTGAAATAATCAGCTGATCAGTAACCATGGTTACTAACCTGCTCTCAACCTTCAGATTATTTTTGTCACTTGCTCTATTAGTTTTAAAGTGCAACACACAGAGATCTTGATTTGCACAGATCTTTGTGTGTTGCAATTTAACATTAGTATATCCAGTGCCCAAATAGCTAAATGCTTCTACCAGAAGCCATATTTGGAATTTGGTTGACAAACTAATATCTGAATAATGAATTTTGCTCATACATACCTACTTATTTCTACCCCAATATACTTAAAATCAATACTTACTGGGAGCTAGCTGGTGATTGGTGGCTAGACACATTTGTATCTTGTCATTTGCTCACTGGATGTGTTTAGCTAGCTTTTAGCAATGCATCAATGCAATAATGACATACACTAACATAATAAAGCAATTTCTAGATTGAGGAGGGGAAAAACTCAATACTGTGCTTATAAAAGCTGCTCCATAACCTGTCCACCTGCTATGAGACGGCGGACAGACATTACCAGAAATTAACCCAATTGAACACGGGTTGATTGACACCCCCTGCTAGCGACCGATTGGCCGTGAATCTGCAGGGGCGGCATTGCACCAGCAGTTCACAAGTACTGCTGGTGCAATGATAAATGCCGACAGCGTATGCTGTCAGCATTTATTGATGTGCAGCGCAATATCGGATCATGTCCGCTTGCACATTAATAAATAGGCCCCATAGAGTTTAATATCTCTAATTTATAATGTATTACTGGTTATTAATTTTCGAAGAGCAAAAACTAGATATTTCATTGCTGAATACATCTAGTTTTTTTTTCTTGTCAAGCTTATAAACATGACTCACTACCCAATTAATTATTAGCAAATGAGCAATGAACGCCTTGATATAAAATGTGCAATTTAAATGTAGAGTTTACTTGATTTTTTTCAGGTAAAATTATATTTTTGTATAAATGTAAAGTCCAAAATATCCCTTTTTTTGCTTCAAAATTGTTTTATAAAGTTATATTCAAAAATATTGTACATTTCACCAATGCATTTTGTTCTTGTTTGCTTGGTCTTGATTAATATAAAAAATCCTGAAATGGGGGGGCGTGTCCGTACAGCGTCCGTGACAGGACACACTTTAGAGAGCTCCAGAGGATTTTCTAATAATCTGCCGATTATCGGATCCCAGAGACAGCATTCATACAGAATTTCATCATATATACAGTAGCTCTCTCATGAAGAGAGGAACATTTTGATACCACATCTGATCTCTACATGAATCTGGAGACCCGACTTGGACGTAATAGGCCTAAAGTGGCAGCTTACTAATAGGCAGCATCTCCCCCCTTGGGTGACCAGGGGGGTTTTGCTTACTTCTGGGCAACTTAATCTAACCTATACAGCTTACAACTGCATTCAATAACAGACACTGAGCAGTATTATATGTCAAAAATCTGATATAGAGCAGCCATGTGCGATCACACTATATTAAACAGGCTTGATGCTCAATACCTAAAACTGGAAAGGCTACTACAAACCTTATATGACAAGGCACCATCAGCAGAAGCTCTGGAGAAACTTATAACAATCTCCATAAAGCCTGCCAAGTTTGAAGCACTCTCACATAGACCATCCCCGTCCGCCCATGGAGAGCAGGCTGAACAGGAACCTCCTACATGCACCATAGATAGCATGCGGATTCCATTAGTGGAGCCGAATGAGAAGATGGCAACAACAGATAAAAGCTCACAGGCTGCTCTGCCCTGGTGTGGCCAAAACAAAAACCCAGAATATGACTGACAGGATAGACAGAACAGCTCTCAACTCGGATTCACTGACTCAAAGTCCGATTCTCCTCAATTGTTAATGATACATGGAGGGAAGATGGGGAACGCATCTACAAAAGCTTCCAAGACTAGCTACGTCCCGGAAAGAATGACCCTGCCTCAATCATATACTCTTCCTCTATTTGGGACAAACTCTACACGGCATAACCCTCCTCTCCTCCTCTTGTATGTCTGTGGGGTATTTGCAAATAGACAGTAATCTATTATAGGCTGTTATATCTACAGATTGTTAAGCTTGACGGTTGAATTTACATTTTCCTACCGAAAATTGTGTTCAAGGTTCTCTAGACCACTTGTTTCTGTTTATAACTATGTATATGTTTCTGAAAGTCAGGGGGTCGATCGAACAGGTGCACTATTAGGTATGATAATCCTATTCCTTACACAACACTTCTGATAGTGGGAGTGCTCTTCTCATGCCCATAAATACCTAGTTGAAACTCGTGGTTTGTGGTCGAAACCGCAAGCAATAGTTTAATTCAAACATTTATAATAAGGTGATTTTGTATATACTCTGCCATCCCTTTTATGCAAACCTCACAAATTGCATGGAAACAATACTAGTGGTACTTCCTGTTTTATCTTAATTAATATTTAAATCACATAAAATATCATCCCCTATATATACTTTTTATAACATTGCATTATATTTTTGATTATCCCACTAAAATCCAAACTTTTAGTAGATTATGCAGTTTCAATATAAGCCCAGATGTGACTTCCATTTTGGAAAATGTTCAGATCAATGAGGGGTCCATCAGGGGCTCTCTCCACTCACAATCACCATAAGGTTGCATGTTTCTGCATTTCACATGTTTAAAAATAAGCAATAACACGCTCAGTTTTATGTTTTCTTTACTTAACTTGTTTACCGTATTACAAGTTAAAAGTATGATGAAATGTGGTCTGCAGGTAACCCTTTTCCTTACATCATCTACATCTTATGGAGATTTCTCTTAAAGGGACAGTATACACTCATTTTCATATAACTGCATGTAATAGACACTACTATAAAGAATAGGATTTACAGATACTGATATAAAAATCCATTATAAAACTGTTTAAAAACTTACTTAGAAGCTGTCAGTTTGGCTCTGTTGAAAAGGTAGCTGGAAAGCCCACTGCTTTATGGGCTATATAAATAGATCATCTACACAACATTTATGCAAAGAAAAAAATGAGTGTATAATGGCCCTTTAACTAAGATAATTCATACAATTTCATTGGGGTTTTTTATGCAATTTTTCTTTGCTATTTCTATAAAACCCCTGCAGCCTATTGTTTCAATATATAGGCCTCTATTTATCAAGGTCTGTCGGACCTGATCCGACACTGCGGATCAGGTCCACCAGACCTCGCTGAATACGGCGAGCAATACGCTCGCTGTATTCAGCATTGCACCAGCAGCTCACAAGAGCTGCTGGTGCAACGCTGCCCCCTGCAGATTTGCAACCAATGGGCCGCCAGCAGGGGGTGTCAATCAAACCCGATCATACTCGATCGGGTTGATTTCCTGCGATGTCTGTCCGCCTGCTCAGAGCAGGCGGATAGGTTATGGAGCAGCGGTCTTTGTGACGGCTGCTTCATAACTGCTGTTTCTGGCGAGCCTGCAGGCTCGCCAGAAACACGGGGCATCAAGCTCCATTCCGAGCTTGATAAATATACCCCATAGGATCCAAGAGTGGTCCAAACTATTAACCAGAGGGGAAAAATTGAGGGGATGTTTATTTTACCAAGTACACAGCATGCTCTTTAATATGTCAGACATATTTGTAACATTGTCAGTACCATGTTTTTTATGCTTGTATATTTCCTGTACCCTCAATAAAAACATAATATAAAAATAAAAAAGTCTGAAATGTATAGTTACATTGACTCGATTTTATGTATACTGTAAGTGTCTGGACTTATTAAGATAGTTTGTTTTCTACTGCAAGTGATCTAATGTGATTTAATATGCTAGATAGAACAGTTAGCAAAAATAGCATCTGAATATCAAAAGGTTAGCTAGTTAAAGAGACAGTCAACACCAAATGTGTTGTTGTTTAAAAAGGTTGATAATGCCTTTACTACCCATTCCCCAGCTTTGCACAACCAACATTGTTATATTAATATACTTTATAACCTTTAAGCCTCTAAATGTCTGTCTGTTTCTAAGTGAAAATAGGCAGCCTCTTATCACATGCTTTTTTATTAGCTTTTTGCAGCAGGAGACTGCTAGTTCATGTGAACATATAGATAACACTGTGCTAATGGTTTGTGGCAGACACTGCACTAATTGGATAAATGCAAGTCAATAGATAATAAATACAAAGTCATGTGATCAGGGGCTGTCAGAAGAGGCTTAGATACAAGGTAATCACAGAGGTAAAAATTATATTAATATAACCGTATTGGTTATGCAAAACTGGGGAATGGGTAATAAAGGGATTATCTATCTTTTTAAGCAATACCAATTTTTGAGTTGACTGTCCCTTTAACATTAATTGTTTTATATGATTTAACGTAAGAATTATGTTTCTAGAATTATTATTTTAAGGCCCGAAGAGAAGACAGAGCGTGAGAAGAAGCCAGAGTGTGTCGAATTTAGATCAAAGTGTGCTCTAATTCAATCTAATTAATAACACTGAAATAGTCATGTGTTTTCTCAGGTCAAAGTGACATTGGAAATGTGAGAATGTATCTACAACACAGCGTCATAAGGTAAAAACACTGCTCTCCCACATGGATTCTCATACTCAACATCAGTCACCTTTTGTTCCAAACTGGTAAGTTGACAGAAAGTTGGCCTTGTGTGTCACAGCAAAAGAAATATCTTTTTTATAGAGCCATTGAATGTTCAATCTCAGTCATGAGGCTGTTCACTTTTGTTAACTTACATTTTCTAAATTCACAATGATTTAATATTAAGATAAAGCTTTTCAAACAAAGGATGTTGGACTGATTCTTGTATGGAAAAAAAGATGCAATAAAAGAACACTTGACAGTTTAAGGAAAGTAAAAGAGATAGATTTGTTTAACAATGTAAGGATATGTGTGCCCAAGATCTCACGCGTTTCATACATCATCAGAGCTGTGACTCTTATATAGACCATTATCTTGTCATATATATTTCTACTGGATTGTTTATATAGAGCAGTGTTTTTCAACCAGTGTGCCGTGGCACACTAGTGTGCCGTGAGAGATCCTCAGGTATGCCGCGGCAGACTGACAACAGTGCGGGGGTGTCCCTCTTTCAAATTTTTAAATATTGGGAGGTATGTTACAGGCTCATCAGGCATCATTTACAACCATGACATTGACATTCATTCACAGGCAATCATTACGATTGTTTGTGAATGAATGTCAATATGTCATGTATAGTTTGTAGGAGGCATGGCATGACAGCACAGTACAGTGTGTGTATATATATATATATATATATATATATAAGCTGTATATATATATATATATATATATATATATATATATACTGTATTAGGCTACAATGTGAGATTTTGTAAAATTTTGGGATGGTGGTGTGCCACAGGATTTTTTTAATGTAAAAAAGTGTGCCACGGCAAATAAAAAGGTTGCAAATCACTGATATAGAGTATGCACATCAAAGACAATAATCGGCTTTTCAGTTATACTTTTTGTACTTTGTGAATTATTTATATTCTTTGTATGTAAGTTTTCACCAGCAATGAAATTTTGAATTCTGACATTGCAAATAAATCATCATCTTAATAAACTGTAAACCACCTATAGATGACACAAAAATCCAGTCAATTAAAACTATGGCACTATTCTGCTCTCTCAGAATTAATCTGCAGCTTTGGCTAGTATGGTTCCTTTTTTTACTTTATTTTTTTTCTTCAAAACCATTTCAGTCTATAACAAGAGTCACCATTTGAACTAATAAATTACTTGATTTATTAAAACAATATAGCCAGAACATCTAGTTAAATGCAAAAAAAATCTAAGCAAAAGGTGTATTGAAGGCTTTTAAAGAGGAATTTCAGAGGGGTTTTTAAAGATCTTAAGAGAGGCAAAAGCAGTATGGCCAATCTGAAAGTAAAATATGATAGCTAACTCAATAATAATGCAAAACAGATATTGAACCAATGTATAAGGGTGCGCTCTTGCCAACAGAGAAATACAAATATATATTAATATTAAAATAATGTAAACAAATAAATAACTAATAATATATATATATACACGTGAGTTTGCATTTGTCACTACACTACAGAAATTATAACAAGTGTTTTGATATACTACACCAGGAGGTTTCTTTTGCTGTGCGCCCTTCACTCTTCTGTTCCAGATTTTTTTCCTAAGGAGCTTTCCTGTCTACAGGGGGACTTCGTTTTCTCTTGGGATTAGGCTGCAGGTGGAAGTGATTAACCTTGACTCCCTCCAGATATCACTATTGGTGTCATTGGAAGAAAGAAAGGGAGACCTATACACATAGGACAGTACTGGGACTTTCTAGGTTCATAGCGCTGTAATACTCTGTTTGTTTATATATATATATTATGACAAAAAGTCCTCCAATAAAGATAACCCAGACAGCTCCACGGTCTTCAGTCTGGTTAGTCTCTCATGGTAATTTCTTCAATGACAACAAATAAACCAGGTTGCCACATGGAATAATATCTTCTCAATAGCCCCACACAAGTGTACAGTATAAAAGACTCACTCACAAGATGATGGAACCTACATGTGCGTATGTGCCGGATAAGACTTCTCAGATGCCTAGCTCAACTGCTCACACTGCTCTCCAACTACTGCCAAATCGGTCTTGTTGGTAACACCAAAGGCAGCTCCATTGTGCAGGTTCACATTAATTTGTTATGCAGTTTCATTCCTGCAGCTGAATCGGGCGAGGTGGGAGACCAGGGGGAGCAGTTGAGCTAGGCTAGCCTGTACATATGGCACCTGAAGGTGCAATCATCTTTTAAATGAGTCTTTTATACTGTACATTTGTGTGTGGCTATTGAGAATATAATGCCATGTGTTGCACTGATGTATTTGCTGTTGTTGTAGCAATACTAATAATTACTGCCTAATCTGTTTGAATGTGGGCTTCCTCACTTAAAGCAAGATTAGACAGAGACACCTCTTGCTTTGTCCAAAACTCTCTAGAGAGGCCATATACAGTAGTAAAATCTGTAACACAGGTTTTCAAAATGGCCATTTGATTTGCAGGTTACAGAATTCATTCTTGGCCTCTCTATGGAGAGTGGAACAATCACAAGTTTTTCACAGAAAAAATATAAAGGCACTTTTCAGTGCTGTTTTTTTTTTTCTAACACCCCATAGCCGCTGACTTTAGCAGTTTGTTTTTTTGTCTTTTTTAAATGCCATATCTAAAAAAAAGAAAACTAACACTAAGGTGTGGGGGCAATTGGAGGACTTTTAGAAAATTAACCAGACTTCTGAGCTCTGGTTTATTTTCTGAGCGCTAATTGCTTCGGCAAGCTTGTGATAACAATAACCAGCCACTTGTAATGGCTGGTTATTTATTGGGGGGCCGATAATTTAACGCATCACTTGCAATCGAGTTTTTTCATTTAAAGGGACAGCCTAGTCCAAAATAAACGTTCATTATTCAGATAGGGCATGTAATTTTAAACAATTTTCCAATTTACTGTTATCACCAATTTTGCTTTGTTCTCTAAGTTGAAAGCTAAACCTAGGAGGTTCATATGCTAATTTCTAAGCCCTTGAAGGCCGCCTCTTCTCTCAGGGCATTTTGACATGTGTTTCATATAGATAACACTATACTCACGCTCGTGGAGTTCCTATGAGCCAGCACTGATTGGCTAAAATGCAAGTCTGTCAAAAGAACTAAAATAAGAACTAAAATAAGGGGGCAGTTTACAGAGGCTTAGATACAAGATAATCACAGAGGTAAAAAGTGTATTAATATAACTGTGTTGGGTATGCAAAACTAGGGAATGGGCAATAAAGGGATTATCTATCATTTAAAATAAGACTGTCCCTTTAAAAGTGTGATTTTAAACATTATTTTTATCTTTAAAAAAAACAAGAAACAAATTAATTTATTAGAACATGGATTTGTTGTTTCTCCCTTAATTACATGCGGCTAGATTTAGAGTTTTGTCGGTAACGACCCACGTAGCTAACGCATGCTTTTTTTTCCCCCGCAACTTTTAAATACCGCTGGTATTTAGAGTTCACAGAATGGCTGCGTTTTCAGTGCGTTAGGCTCCAAAAAAGGAGCGTAGAGCATAATTTACCACCACTGCAACTCTCGATACCAGCGGTGCTTACGGACGCGGCCAGCTTCAAAAACGTGCTCGTGCACGATTCCCCCATAGGAAACAATGGGGCAGTTTGAGCAGAAAAAAAACCTAACACCTGCAAAAAAGCAGCGTTAAGCTCCTAACGCAGCCCCATTGTTTCCTATGGGGAAACACTTCCTGCACCTTACACCCTAACATGTACCCTGAGTCTAAACACCCCTAATCTTACACTTATTAACCCCTAATCTGCCCCCCCAACGTCGCTGCCACCTACCTACACTTATTAACCCCTAATCTGCAGACCGGACATCGCCGCCACCTACCTATAATTATTAACCCATAATCTGCCGCCCCCAACGTCGCCGCTACTATAATAAAGTTATTGACCCCTAAACCTAAGTCTAACCCTAACCCTAACACCCCCCTAAGTTAAATATAATTTAAATTAATCTAAATAAATTTACTATAATTAAATAAATTATTCCTATTTAAAACTAAATACTTACCTATAAAATAAACCCTAAGATAGCTATAATATAATTAATAATTACATTGTAGCTATTTTAGGGTTTATATTTATTTTACAGGCAACTTTGTATTTATTTTAACTAGGTACAATAGCTATTAAATAGTTAATAACTAATAGCTACCTAGTTAAAATAATTACAAAATTACCTGTAAAATAAATCCTAACCTAAGTTACAAATTCACCTAACACTACACTATCAATAAATTAATTAAATAAATTAACTACAATTATCTAAAATAAAATACAATTAAATAAACTAAACTATAGTACAAAAAACCCCACTAAATTATAAAAAATAAAAAAAATATTACAAGAAGTTTAAACTAATTACACCTAATCTTAGCCCCCTAATAAAATAAAAAAGCCCCCCAAAATAATAAAATTCCCTATCCTAAACTAAATTACAAATAGCCCTTAAAAGGGCCTTTTGCGGGGCATTGTCCCAAAGTAATATCAGCTCATTTACCTGTAAAAAAAAAGAACAATCCCCCCCCAACATTACAACCCACCACCCACACACCCCTACTCTAAAACCCACCCGATCCCCCCTTAAAAAAACCTAACACTACCCCATTGAAGATCACCCTACCTTGAGCCGTCTTCACCCAGCCGGGCCGAAGTCTTCATCCGATGGGGCAGAAGAGGAAATCCAGACCGGCAGAAGTCTTCATCCAAGCGGCATCTTCTATCTTCAGCCATCCGACGAGGAACGGCTCCATCTTGAAGACCTCCGGCATGGAGCATCCTTCTAGACCGACGACTAACGACAAATTAATATTTTACTCTGTGAAAAGCATTGCTGGGCTAAAAGAAGTTGCACCCAGGTGGTAAATCGCCATAGAACAGGCTTACAATGGTATTGAGCTGGTTGTTCGTTCCTGTGAGTGCATTTCTCTCTGTGTGTATTTAGTCTCCCTATGGAAAAAAAGGGGAAACCAGACGTGGACTCCTTGCTCAGTGTGCTTAGAGGAATACGGCTACACCTTACTGACGAGGCCCAATGAAGGCCGAAACGATCGTCTGGGGTTGCTTTGTTCCTTGTTCAGAGAGGAATTGCCTGGTATTTCGGCGCTGGACTGACCGTAATAGGCGGGATCAGACTGATATACTACAGGAGAGTTCTACTCTGTGAAAAGCATTGCTGGGCTAAAAGAAGTTGCACCCAGGTGGTAAATCGCCATAGAACAGGCTTACAATGGTATTGAGCTGGTTGTTCGTTCCTGTGAGTGCATTTCTCTCTGTGTGTATTTAGTCTCCCTATGGAAAAAAGGGGAAACCAGACGTGGACTCCTTGCTCAGTGTGCTTAGAGGAATACTGCTACACCTCACTGACGAGGCCCAATGAAGGCCGAAACGATCGTCTGGGGTTGCTTTGTTCCTTGTTCAGAGAGGAATTGCCTGGTATTTCGGCGCTGGACTGACCGTAATAGGCGGGATCAGACTGATATACTACAGGAGAGTTCTACTCTGTGAAAAGCATTGCTGGGCTAAAAGAAGTTGCACCCAGGTGGTAAATCGCGATAGAACAGGCTTACAATGGTATTGAGCTGGTTGTTCGTTCCTGTGAGTGCATTTCTCTCTGTGTGTATTTAGTCTCCCTATGGAAAAAAGGGGAAACCAGACGTGGACTCCTTGCTCAGTGTGCTTAGAGGAATACTGCTACACCTCACTGACGAGGCCCAATGAAGGCCGAAACGATCGTCTGGGGTTGCTTTGTTCCTTGTTCAGAGAGAAATTGCCTGGTATTTCGGCGCTGGACTGACCGTAATAGGCGGGATCAGACTGATATACTACAGGAGAGTTCTACTCTGTGAAAAGCATTGCTGGGCTAAAAGAAGTTGCACCCAGGTAGTAAATCGCCATAGAACAGGCTTACAATGGTATTGAGCTGGTTGTTCGTTCCTGTGAGTGCATTTCTCTCTGTGTGTATTTAGTCTCCCTATGGAAAAAAGGGGAAACCAAACGTGGACTCCTTGCTCAGTGTGCTTAGAGGAATACTGCTACACCTCACTGACGAGGCCCAATGAAGGCCGAAACGATCATCTGGGGTTGCTTTGTTCCTTGTTCAGAGAGGAATTGCCTGGTATTTCGGCGCTGGACTGACCGTAATAGGCGGGATCAGACTGATATACTACAGGAGAGTTCTACTCTGTGAAAAGCATTGCTGGGCTAAAAGAAGTTGCACCCAGGTGGTAAATCGCCATAGAACAGGCTTACAATGGTATTGAGCTGGTTGTTCGTTCCTGTGAGTGCATTTCTCTCTGTGTGACAAATTAATATTCCTTTAAATGATGTCATCCAAGATGGCGTCCCTCGAATTCCGATTAGCTGATTCTATCAGCCAATCGGAATTAAGGTAGGAAAAATCCAATTGGTTGATTTAATCAGCCAATCGGATTGAAGTTCATTCCGATTGGCTGATTGGATCAGCCAATAGAAATGACCTCGCATTTCAATCCGATTGGCTGATTAAATCAACCAATCAGATTTTTCCTACCTTAATTCCGATTGGCTGATAGAATCCTATCAGCCAATCGGAATTCGAGGGACACCATCTTGGATGACGTAATTTAAAGGAATATTCATTCTTCGTTAGTCGCCGGCCTAGAAGGATGCTCCACGCCGGAGGTCTTCAAAATGGAGCCGTTCCTCGTCGGATGGATGAAGATAGAAGATGCCGCTTGGATGAAGACGTCTGCCGGTCCGGATGTCCTCTTCTGTCCGGATAGGATGAAGACTTCTGCCGGTCTGGTTGTCCTCTTCTGCCCCATCGGATGAAGACTTCGGCCCGGCTGGATGAAGAGGGCTCAAGGTAGGGTGATCTTCAATGGGGTAGTGTTAGGTTTTTTTAAGGGGGGGTTGAGTGGGTTTTTTAGAGTAGGGGTGTGTGGGTGGTGGGTTGTGATGTTGGGGGGGATTGTTCTTTTTTTTACAGGTAAAAGAGCTGATTACTTTGGGGCAATGCCCCACAAAAGACCCTTTTAAGGGCTATTTGTAATTTAGTTTAGGATAGGGAATTTTATTATTTTGGGGGGCTTTTTTATTTTATTAGGGGGCTTAGATTAGGTGTAATTAGTTTAAACTTCTTGTAATATTTTTTTATTTTTTGTAATTTAATGGGGTTTTTTGTACTATAGTTTAGTTTATTTAATTGTATTTTATTTTAGATGATTGTAGTTAATTAATTTAATTAATTTATTGATAGTGCAGTGTTAGGTGTATTTGTAACTTAGGTTAGGATTTATTTTACAGGTAATTTTGTAATTATTTTAACTAGGTAGCTATTAAATAGTTATTAACTATTTAATAACTATTGTACCTAGTTAAAATAAATACAAAGTTGCCTGTATAATAAAAATAAATCCTAAAATAGCTACAATGTAATTATTAATTATATTGTAGCTATCTTAGGGTTTATTTTATAGGTAAGTATTTATTTTTAAATAGGAATAATTTAGTTAATAATAGTAATATTATTTATATTTATTTAAATAATAATTAAGTTAGGGGGGTGTTAGGGTTAGACTAGGTTTAGGGGGTAATAAATTTAATGTAGGTGGCAGCGGTTTAGGGGGGTCATATTAGAGGTTAATAAATTTAATGTAGGTGGCGGCGGTGTAGGAGGGTCAGATTAGGGGTTAATAAATTTAATGTAGGTGGCGGCGGTGTAGGGGGGTCAGATTAGGGGTTAATAAATTGAATGTAGGTGGCGGCGGGGTCCCGGGAGTGGCGGTTTAGGGGTTAAACACTTTATTTAGGTGCGGCAGGGTCCGGGAGCGGAGGTTTAGGGGTTAATACATATAATGTAGGTGGCGGTGGGCTCCAGGAGCGGCGGTTTAGGGGTTAATACGCTTTATTAGGTATTGCGGTGGGGGATTGCAGTTGACAGGTAGATAGACATTGCGCTTGCGTTAGGTGTTAGGGTTTTATTTGCAGGCATTTTAAGGAGTTACGGTGCTCCCATACTCAGCGCAAGGCCTGCTATGGCTGCATTTTATGGCAAGGTTAAAATGGAGTAAGATTTCTCCATTTTCGCCACGTAAGGCCTTGCGCTGGATATTGGATACCAAATTGCGCGTGTTTTATATGTTAGTCTATGGGTGAAAAAACTACGTCGGACGGGTGAAATATATGTGCCGCATTTATATGCGGCGCTGTATATAGGATACCAAACCCGCTCAAAAACCGGCTTCGCCAGCTTTTGCGGGTGACGCTGCATATCGGATGGGGCCCTAGGTTTTTTTGTTATTTCGTGCAGGCGGTTAGGTGTTTCTTCTTAATTCGTTTGGATACACTGCATCCAGGTGGATTCTTTTAGCTACGCGCACAGCCAACATTCTCTTGGATGCGTGCGCAACTGACGACGGCGATGGACGCATAACAAACGTGATTATAGTATAGATGAGGTTATGTACTCATTCTTCTTATGAAAATTACTTTCTCACACTGTTCTTCTTGATTTTAGAAAAAACCTTGCCAAACCAGAAAACAAAGTTTTCTTAAAGGGACATAATACTCATATGCTAAATCACTTGAAACTGATGCAGTATAACTGTAAAAAGCTGACAGGAAAATATCACCTGAGCATCTCTATGTAAAAAAGGAAGATATTTTACCTCACAGTCTCCTCAGCTCAGCAGAGTAAGTTCTGTGTAAAAAGTTATACTCAACTGCTCCCAGCTGCAGGTAAAAAAAATTAAAAAAAAATTAAGAAATGAACAGCAGCCAATCAGCATCAGCAGTGCTGAGGTCATGAACTTTTACTGTGATCTCATGAGATTTGACTTAACGCTCATGAGATTTCATTGTAAACTTCCTTTACCTGATTGGTGAAATAAGATGAGAGTGCACAATGCTCATCCCTTCAGATGTCCCAGGACAGACACACTAAAATGCTGCTTAGAAATCCTTTACAATGGGAGGTGGCTACTGAGGAACTTTTGAGGTAAAATATCTTTCTTTTTTACATAGAGATGTTCAGGAGATATTTTCTAGTCAGCTTTTTACAGCTATGCTGCATCACTTTCAAGTGTTTAAACATTTGGGTATTATGGCCCTTTAAGTATTTAAAATTGGTTTTAAAAAATACCTTTAACATATTAAAGGTTTTTAAGAACATCTTTGAGCTAAGTAGCTCAGTATACCCATCATGCCTAGATTCAAACAGCATTTAGATTCTTTAACACCACTCTTTTCAACTGCAAAAAATACACACAAACTCCATTAACCCCACTAATCCATTTGGAATTTCAGTGATCAGCTTCCATTATTAGCAGTTCCAAGTGCATTGTGGGAAAAGGGAAATAAAATCTCATGTGAGTTCACAATTTCTAATGTGTTTGACTCCAAAACATTGTGATCATTCTGTTAATGGGACAAAAACCTGTCAGTTCCCAATTTTCCAACAGCGAAAAAAAAATAGGAAAGATCAGCATTAATCCCTATATTTGAGTGATGAAAGTTTCACTTTTATCTTGTATGTCCCTTTAAGAGAACAACATAAACCTTGGTTTATGATGAATAGTTTGGTCAGACTCTACCCCAATAACATTGTTATAACATACAAATTATGCTAACATTTTTAACATTGTAAAATGACAAGTGCCTTAAAAATAAAATATGATTATAGAGTTTGGAAAGAAACCACTTATTATTCAGAAGCAGCGTCTTTATTGTGTTTCGAAGAAACAAACAGACATTCCAGTCTCATCAATACGCTAAGGACTCTCAGCACTTATGTTTTACAAAATAGATGTTCTGCAGTAGAGATCTGCTACAAGGGTGAATAAATAAGATAATTGCTAGTGAAATGTAAGAGCTGCAGAAAATTATTACAAACAAGTTGTTTATATTTGCTGCACTTTGACATTTAGGAGTTATGAGAAGGTTATTTAAACATCATGGATTCAAAAACAAATATATTAGCAGAGGATACACAGATTTCAAAACAAAAATCAGTTGGTACTCTTGACATATTAAAATGTCCGATTAACAGGTCAAATTATTTCATTTTTTTAAGACTTGATGGGTTCTTCTTAAACAAACCATCATTTACATAATAAGATAACACAGGACTAGAGGTAACATTTGAAAGTAAAAAAGTATGTAGAGTAAATAAAGCAGTTATTAAAGGGACACTCAAGTCAAAATCAACTTTTATGATTCAGATAGAGCATGCAGTTTAAAGACACTTTCCAATTTACTTCCATTATGAAATTTTGCAGTCTTTTTATAGAAACACTTTCTGGGGAACAAGATCAGGGTATACGTGTACAAGTCTATGATTGGCTGATGTCTGTCACATGATACAGGGGACCGGAAAATGGGGGGGGGGAATTGTCAGAAAAAAATGCTATTGCATTGTTTTTTTTATTATGTACTAATTAATTGTGCAATTCGACTGCATTGAGTGGTCCTTTAAATAGGCTGAGCTTTATGTTTGGTAATTTACTTCATAGATATTGTTTTAAATTCCAGTCTTGAGCAGTTGACATTATCCTGATATAGACTGAGGACATAGTGCTACATTTATCATGATGGGAAGGCAGCTTTGGATCCTGTGCAATACAAGCTAGCAAATGCAACCACATATTTAGGCTACTGCTTCCCAACCTCACAGGTGACATATATATATATATATATATATATATATATATTTATTTATATTTATATATACTGTATATAGCACTATCAAAACAGCAACACACCAGGATTTTCATCAAGCAAAAAGGTCAAGTTTATTGACGTTTCGGGGATATATCTCCCCTTCTTCAGAACCTATAATTTTTGACGGACCTACCAGGTGGTTAATTTCAGGAGGGTGGATTCATTTTGGAACTGTGTTTTATATATATATATATATATATATATATATATATATATATATATATATAAAAATACATAAATATACATAAGTAGACGTATATGTATGTATGTCTATGTTAAAGCTATATGGATGCCTTTTTTTCCAACACTTGAGACCTCATATCTTTGAGCCCTTATAACTTTTTGTGCAATATTTTTTTAAATAATTTTTATTAGATAGTGTTATTATGAGTGTTACTGTTAACCAGAGCTCTGAGGTTGTGGTAATCATTCTAGTATAAATCACCCTTGTGCTCACATGTTTAATTTCAACTTTTAATACAAGCACAATTTAACTTTCATGCAAACGTACGCGAAAATCCGATATCGCTCGTTTGCAAACGAAAGTGCGCCACTCTTAATGTGGCCCTAAATCTTTGGGATTTTGTTAACATTATATTGTAATATAAGAGTCTTTCTTTCACATACAGAACCATGCATAGTGATATTAACATCTCTCAAAGTAAAATTAGTGTTTTTTAAATTCTTTAAGGGACCTTGCATATTAACAAGATTTCTTAAGTCATCGCACCAGAGTGGAGAGCTTTAGATCATCGGGACTAAAGTATTGGCATTTTTGTATACATAAATAGATATTATAAGGAAGCGTTTGTGTATAAATAGGTCTGATTTCCCTGCAATCTCAGCCCACTCAAATGGGTTGTGTTATGCATAAGCAAAAAGCATATACTTAATATTCAAAAATAAACCTAAAAGAGCAAATCCCATGAAATTAATACTCTACAGGTGGCAAAACAAGTGTCTGGAAACTGTCCCTTTAACTAACAATATCCCAAGGAATAACTCTTAACTTATCCTACAGCAGAGCACTCTCTTCTCTAGTCATTGCCCTCCTTGGTACATTTCTCAAACACCTTGACTGACCCTACTGCATTTCTACCTCCAGTTGTCCAAAGTAATCTTTTCCCAAACTCTGAAATAGTCTGCCCTCTAACCTTTGTGCGGAAACAAACTGGAGTGAAGGAGAACTCATCTTAATCAGTTCTTGATGGTTGGGGCAGTGGTTGATGTCAGAGTGGGAATAGTGGCCTGATATGTGGGATAGTGTAGGTTTGGTGTAAGGAGCAAGTTGTTGTGTACGGCATTGGGCAGAGGTTTGCATAACCAATGTTGTAGGAATTGTACTATGTGGGGTGATGGGGTCCATTCTGAGGACCTAAGGTCTCTAATATGATACGGGTCAAACCTTGGTTGGCCTGCTGGATCCAGTATGACCTGTTCAGCAGTATCAATATAAACCTCTGTGGCATAATCTCACTTTAAGGTTCCCTCAGGGGGATTGTCATTGTCTGAATTAGTGTCAGAAAGATAACCCTCAGGATAATAGATTTCCATGGGAGGGGGTGCAGCAGGCAATTGTATGGGAGACTATGGATTAGAGGGGGGCATGTCAGAAGGGTTTTCTCTCTCCCTATTTATTACCCCAGGGTGATTGGTCTTTGCCGTCCTTTTATTAGGATGAGGGTCAATTTCAGAGTCAAACTTAAGGGTTTGTGCCAGGGGAGGTCCTGGCTCAAGGGTTTCTTGAATTATGTGCTTAACAAATTTGGGTATGTCTCCCATAATTGTAGACATGGCTTTTGCTATAGAAGCTGCCACTAAAGCTTGGAGGTCATTCTCAGAAGTTGTTCATTATGAGACATTTTATGAGTATCTGTTAATTAACAATAGGGAATATAACCCCAAGCACATGGAAAATATAAATATGAAAATAAATATAAAATTAACTTTCAATAAATAAAGAAGCCTGCAATCGAACTTACCTTACACTGATTGAGGTAACATCAAGTAAGTGGACACCCAAAAGGGGAATAACCAAGAGGACAAGAGGATCTGCACATACCTGGTTAAAGGAGAACTGATTTTTTGGGATAATCTTTGATTGGGACCAGGGAGACTATACATTCATTTTATATCTAAATAAGGGTCTCACAAATATTTAAACACATACATTATTATGCTTATCATTTTTATGCAGTATTAGCACATTGTACAAACCAGCGCTTTCTATACCCTTGTTTGCTATATATATATATATATATATATATATATATATATATATATATATATACCTGTATATATATATATATATATACATTTACATTTTTAGACATGTATATGTATGTATCTCAATGTTAAAAACACTTTGCCTGCCTTTCACCTAAATTACAAGTTGTGAGATAAACCCGGTGCGTAAATAACGCTAACAATTTAGCGGTAGCGCACTTTCCATAGCGCTGCCATTACAAGTTACAAAACAACCTTCTTGTGTTGTGCGTTATGGTGCGTTAAGCTTCATACCGCACAAAAGCCAAGTCCTGACTTGACGTGCTAGTGCACGCTTTCCCAATAGACATCAATGGAGAAAAAGTGTTAGAAAAAAAACTAACACCTGCGGTTGCGGAATGGCAATCGATATAACGCATTCCCCATTGATGTCTGTGGGGACAAGAAGGTTATGTAAAAACCTAACACCCTAACATAAACCCCTAGTCTAACAACCCCTAATCCGCCGCCCCCTGACATCGCTGACACTAAATAAAGTTATCAACCCCTAAACCACCACCCCTGACATAGCAGACACTAAATAAAGCTATTAACCCCTAAACTGTTGAGCCCCCCACATCACAACTAATATACTAAACCTATTAACCTCTAAATAGCCGCCCCCCCCACATCGCAACTACTATAATAAACCTAATAACCCCTAAACCGCCAACTCTCACATCGCAACTAATAAAATAAACCTATTAACCCCTAAACGGCCGGGCACCTACATCGCAACACACTAAATTAAACTATTAACCCCCTAAACCTAACACCCCCTTAACTTTAAATAATAGTTATAATATAACCTTAAAATAAATAAAAACTTACCTGTGAAATAAAAAAAAACTAAGATTAAAATATAAATAAACCTAACATAACTATGTTAAAAAACTAAAATAAACTAAAAATAAAAAACCTAAATTACAAAATTTTAAAAATTCTAACACTACAAAAAAAAAAAAATAACATTACAAAAAAATAAAAACTCTAAAATTATGGGAAAAAAAATAAATATATAAGATTACAAAAAATAATAAATTAAATTATCCAAAATAATAAAAATTAAACCTAATCTAATACCCTTATAAAAACAAAAAAGCCATCCAAAAATAAAAACACATCCTAATCAATAAACTTTCAAAAGGACCTTTTGTAGGGCATTGCCCTAATTTAAACAGCTCTTTCACATTAAAAAATTAACATTAACCTCGAAATAGGTACTCACCATTCCTGAAGTCCGGCGGTGAAGGTCTTCTTCCAGGCGGCTCAATCTTTATGTAGCATGGGGACTAGGGTTGGGCGAATGTTTCTAAAAATTCGAAATTTAAAACGAATTTTGATACATTCGTTCGTTCGAATTGAATTTTGAATGTTTATATAACATTCTAACATTCAATTTTCGAATTTTTGTTTTCAAATTTTTCAATAAAATTCGAAAATATTTGTTCGAATAATAGAATGTTTAGCTATGTATTCATTCAATTTCGAAATGTAATATTCGAATTCGAATGTTACATTCGAATTCGAATGTGACATTCAAATTTGAAATAGTATTTCTAGTCTACAACTGTGTTTAATAAATGTAATATTCGAATTCGAATGCTACATTCGAATTTGAAGGTCACATTCAAATTTGAAATAGTATTTCTAGTCTAATACTGTGTTTTAAATCTGATATTCGATTCGAATGTGACATTCGAATTCAAAATAGTATTTCTAGTCTAATACTGTGTTTTATAAATGTAATATTCGAATTCGAATGTGACATTCGATTCGAATGTGATATTCGATTCGAATGTGACATTCGAAATTGTGTTTCTAGTTTACAATTGTGTTTTATAAATGTAATATTCAAATTTGAATGTGATATTCGAATGTAACATTCAAATTCAAATGTGACATTCGAATTCGAATGTGACATTCGAAAACTGTAAATAACATTCGAAAATCGAATTTTTAAGAATATTCGTTCTTATCAACATTCTATTATGTAAATCGAATTTATACAATAAAATTTGTTCTAACATTCGAATTCGGATATAAACACATTCGCCCATCCCTAATGGGGACATCTTCTTTCTTCATCTGGAGCAGGAACAACGGCCGCAGAGCCATCCAGCATGGAGGATCCTCTTCATGTGATATTCGCCGCACACTGAAGATTGAATACAAGGTACCCGTTTTATATTTGGGGTACCTTACATTACTATTGGCTGAAATTTTTAAATCAGGCAATAGGATGAGATCTACTGAAATCCTATTGGCTGTTCAAATCAGCAAAGGCCAATTTTCCAGCGGTATAGCCGTACCGCAAAACTTGTCATTTAGGTGTGTGTTTGCTAACTCCTGAGTTCTTTTATCTTTGAGCCTTTTTGTAACTGTATTGTATAAAGTAATTTGGATTTGTTTTGCAACACTTTTTAGTTTCACGCAACAGTTAGCCAGAGCTCTGAGATTGCGGTAATCATTCAAGCGTAAATTGCGATTGTGTTCACGCGTTCGCATTTATTTTCAACTTGTAATACGAATGCAATTTAACTTGCCCGCAAATGATAGTGCTCCAGTGTTAATCTGTAACTTAACTTCAGTAAAGGAAGTTAAAGAAAAATAAGAGTCTACTGTCTTGCCATAAAATGTATGCCACTTTAATACAGACACAATCCCTAAAATGATGTAACTCATTATTGCTTTTTATTTTATAGTGAAGCTCATATGCAACGGCAAGTAGCCAGTAAAGGGAGGATACAAGGTCAATTATTTGTATAACTATGGGACTGAGCTATGGGACTGAGCTAGTGGTTTGCCTCTTTTCTTTATTAATCTCAGCTAGTTGAACTTAAAGGGACATTAAACCCAAATTTTTTATTTCATTATTCAGACAGAGAATACAATTTTAAACAACATTCCAATTTACTTCTATTATCTAATTTGCTTCATTCTTTAGATATCCTTAGTAAAAGAAATAGCAATTCACATGGATGAGCCAATCACATGAGGCATCTATGTGCAGCCACCAATCAGAAGCTACTGCACCTATCTAGATATGCTTTTCAGGAAAGAATATCAAGAGAACAAAGCAAATTAGATAATAGAAGTAAATTAGAAAGTTGTTTAAAATTGTATTCTCTATCTGAATAATGAAAGAAAAAAAATTGGGTTTAATGTCCCTTTAATACATTGTTGTTATTATTATTATTATTATTATTATTATTATTATTATAAATAATAATATTAAGTAAAAAGCATAAAAAAACAACAAGGGGTAAACAAAAAATACCTCATGGAATGTAAAACTAGTTAATATTTTTATGTACAATGCTAATGACTATAATAAATGTACCTGCATATTCATGTCTTAGATAAATCACCTCGCAGTAAGATATTTTGGCAGTTCTTGTGATGTTGTGTAACCATTTACTTGATAGATGACAAACCTAACAATTATTCATTTCCTTGGGATAAGATGACTGGCAGCATTTTATGATTAAATTAGAATTTATACCAAGATATGTTAAGGTGTGACTTTTACAATATTATTATGAAATGTCCCTCTGACCTGTACTTTCACAAGTGATTTTCTTCTCAGTAAGTTTCCTATTCCTGTTATAAAACTTGAAAACCTTTCTACCAGGCGCTTGTGATGTTTTGTAAAAGCCGTTATCTTTCCAGTTGATATATACGGGTAATTTAGTTCTGAAAGTGTTTTTATCAATGCAACTTTGAAGGACATATTTGTGATTATAGTGGGAAATTAAAGCTTGAGCTATATAGAAAGCCTCATGCTGTTCTCCAAAGTAGTGCTCACCTTAAATCTCTGCTATTTACTACAATGAGTCTCTGATAAGCTATCAATAAAATTCTTTTACAAATACGTGAGAACTTTTTATAACTTAGTAATACTGAACATTGGATTCCATTTATCCTTAAGAGCAATTTTAGCTTTAGAAACCTGAATTCTTTTTTTTTTTTTTTTAAATTGCAGGTAATATTCTTTTTACGCATATGTTAGACATACAGATGTTGCAAACTGTATCTTTGCAAAACAGCTTCATTTACTCTCCCTCTTAGGATCCCAATGAAAGTTTCATCTGAAGCAGTTTTTGACACTATCTTCAGCATGAATCTTGTCCTAAATTGGAAAAGATATAAAGATACAGATATAGAGGCCAATTTAACAAAGGTCTGTCGGATCTTATCCTACAGTGCGGATCAGGTCCGACAGACCTCGCTGAATGCAAAGAGCAACGCTGCCCC
The DNA here is from genome assembly GCF_027579735.1 of Bombina bombina. NCBI lineage: Eukaryota > Metazoa > Chordata > Amphibia > Anura > Bombinatoridae > Bombina > Bombina bombina. The sequence continues at coordinate 922,418,223 of NC_069500.1, forward strand.
CTGCAGATTCGCGGCCAATCGGCTGCCAGCAGGGGGGTGTCAATCAACCCGATCGTACTCGATCGGGTTGAATTGTGGCGATCTCTGTCCACCTCATCAGAGCAGGCGGACAGGGTTATTCGGAGCTTGATAAATGGGCCTCATAATGTACATATTCTATTTTTCAATATACTCATTTTATGATTTGCCTGAAATGTTTGCACCACAAACATAATCCATTCTCTCTTATCATTACATTTTATGTTCATTTATAAGAGTAGAGGAAGCTGTAAAGTGCTTCTCTTTCAATAGGCATAGTTCTGTATCTTCTGCATACATTATGTCTTTATGAAAAGATGTCTTCATAATTTTCCTATTAACTCCTAGTATATTTTTATTGATCATCTTAACATGCTAGGAGACTAGGTTAAATTCATCTGGGGGTTGATTGTAATCCAGGATATAATATTATCCAGCATGACTTGGCCATGGACAAACAATTTGAGACAATCATGGTCAGTAATTTTCCATAGTTTTTCTGCACCAAAACCTCATTGGCCTATATTACATGTGGAGCATAAAAATGGTAGCGGTGTGGTGCTATAACACAACTAGAGCTTAATCCATAGAGCTTTCCTTTTTACTTGTATATTACAAAATATTAGCGATCCAGCAAAAACCTTAGGCACAGTAAGGCCTGGAAGTTGGATATTGCAGCAACACTAAATCTCTCACACAAATAGACTCCTATGAGGTGCGCTAAAAAACTCAGGTCCTGCCTATCGTTCAAGTACGAACGCAAAGATGTGCTAAGCCGAAGGTGCGCTAAGATGAAGATGCTATAAACCAAAGGAGAAACAGTCCGCTAGATTTAGAGTTTTGTCGGTAAAGACCTGCGGTGCTAATGAGCCTTTTTTGCCCAGCGCACCCTTAAGCCAACGCTGGCATTATGAGTTTTCTGAATGGCTGCGTTAGCCTCAGAAAAGTGAGCGTTGAGCGAAATTTAGCTCCACTTCAACCCTCAATACCAGCGTTGCTTACGGTAGCGGTAAGCTGGAAAAACGTGCTCGTGCACGATATCCCCATAGGAAACAATGGGTCTGAGCTGGCTTGAAAAAAAAACTAACACCTGCAAAAAAGCAGCGTTCAGCTCCTAACACAGCCCCATTGTTTCCTATGGGGAAACACTTTCTAAGTCTACACCTCACACCCTAACATGAACCCCGAGTCTAAACACCCTTAACCTTAAACTTATTAACCCCTAATCTGCCGCCCCCGCTATCGCTGACACCTGCATTATACTATTAACCCCTAATCTGCCGCTCCGGACACCACCGCCACCTACATTATCACTATGAACCCCTAATCTGCTGTCCCTAACATCGCAGACACTACATTATATTTATTAACCCCTAATCTGTCCCCTCCCAATGTCGCCGCCACCTACCTACACTTATTAACCTCTAATCTGCTGACCGGACATCGCCGCCACTATAATAAATGTATTAAACCCTAAACCGCCGCACTCCCGCTTCTAAAACACAATGGCCTAGATTTGGAGTTTTGTCGGTAACGACCCGAAAAACTAACGCCGGCTTTTTTCTGGCCGCACCATAAAAATAACTCTGGTATCGAGAGTCCACATAAAGGCTGCGTTAGGCTCCAAAAAAGGAGCGTAGAGCATTTTTAACGCAGCTTCAACTCTCGATACCAGAGTTGCTTACGGACGTGGCCAGCCTCAAAAACGTGCTCGTGCACGATTCCCCCATAGGAAACAATGGGGCTGTTTGAGCTGAAAAAAAACCAAACACCTGCAAAAAAGCCGCGTTCAGCTCCTAACGCAGCCCCATTGTTTGCTATGCGGTAACCCTTCCTACGTCTGCACTTAACACTCTAACATGTACCCCGAGTCTAAACACCCCTAACCTTACACTTATTAACCCCTAATCTGCCGCCCCCGCTATCGCTGACCCCTGCATATTATTATTAACCCCTAATCTTCCGCTCCGTAAACCGCCGCTACTTACATTATCCCTATGTACCCCTAATCTGCTGCCCCTAACACCGCCGACCCCTATATTATATTTATTAACCCCTAATCTGCCCCCCACAACGTCGCCTCCACCTGCCTACACTTATTAACCCCTAATCTGCCGACCGGACCTGAGCGCTACTATAATAAAGTTATTAACCCCTAATCCGCCTCACTAACCCTATCATAAATAGTATTAACCCCTAATCTGCCCTCCCTAACATCGCCGACACCTAACTTCAATTATTAACCCCTAATCTGATGACCGAATCTCGCCGCTATTCTAATAAATGTATTAACCCCTAAAGCTAAGTCTAACCCTAATACTAACACCCCCCTAAGTTAAATATAATTTAAATCTAACGAAATTAATTAACTCTTATTAAATAAATTATTCCAATTTAAAGCTAAATACTTACCTGTAAAATAAATCCTAATATAGCTACAATATAAATTATAATTATATTATAGCTATTTTAGGATTTATATTTATTTTACAGGTAACTTTGTATTTATTTTAACCAGGTACAATAGCTATTAAATAGTTAAGAACTATTTAATAGCTAAAATAGTTAAAATAATTACAAATTTACCTGTAAAAGAAATCCTAACCTAAGTTACAAATAAACCTAACACTAGACTATCAATAAATTAATTAAATAAACTACCTACAATTACCTACAATTAACCTAACACTACACTATCAATAAATTAATTAAATACAATTGCTACAAATAAATACAATTAAATAAACTAGCTAAAGTACAAAAAATAAAAAAGAACTAAGTTACAAAAAATAAAAAAATATTTACAAACATAAGAAAAATATTACAGCAATTTTAAACTAATTACACCTACTCTAAGCCCCCTAATAAAATAACAAAGCCCCCCAAAATAAAAAAATGCCCTACCCCATTCTAAATTACTAAAGTTCAAAGCTCTTTTACCTTACCAGCCCTGAACAGGGCCCTTTGCGGGGCATGCCCCAAGAAATTCAGCTCTTTTGCCTGTAAAAAAAAACATACAATACCCCACCCAACATTACAACCCACCACCCACATACCCCTAATCTAACCCAAACCCCCCTTAAATAAACCTAACACTAAGCCCCTGAAGATCATCCTACCTTGTCTTCACCATACCAGGTTCACCGATCGGTCCAGAAGAGCTCCTCCGATGTCCTGATCCAAGCCCAAGCGGGGGGCTGAAGAGGTCCATGATCCTGCTGAAGTCTTCATCCAAGCGGGCCAGAAGAGGTCTTCCATCCGATTGAAGTCTTCATCCAAGCGGCATCCATCCGGAGCGAAGCAGCAGCATCCTGAAGACCTCCACCGCGGAACATCCATCCTGGCCGACGACTGAACGACGAAAGACGGTTCCTTTAAATGACGTCATCCAAGATGGCGTCCCTCGAATTCCGATTGGCTGATAGGATTCTATCAGCCAATCGGAATTAAGGTAGGAATATTCTGATTGGCTGATGGAATCAGCCAATCAGAATCAAGTTCAATCCGATTGGCTGATCCAATCAGCCAATCAGATTGAGCTTGCATTCTATTGGCTGATCGGAACAGCCAATAGAATGTGAGCTCAATCTGACCTTCCGCGGTGGAGGTCTTCAGGATGCTGCCGCCTCGCTCCGGATGGATGCCGCTTGGATGAAGACTTCAATCGGATGGAAGACCTCTTCTGGCCCGCTTGGATGAAGACTTCAGCCGGATTATGGACCTCTTCAGCCCCCCGCTTGGGCTTGGATCAGGACATCGGAGGAGCTCTTCTGGACCGATCGGTGAACCTGGTATGGTGAAGACAAGGTAGGATGATCTTCAGGGGCTTAGTGTTAGGTTTATTTAAGGGGGGTTTGGGTTAGATTAGAGGTATGTGGGTGGTGGGTTGTAATGTTGGGGGGGGTATTGTATGTTTTTTTTTACAGGCAAAAGAGCTGAATTTCTTGGGGCATGCCCCGCAAAGGGCCCTGTTCAGGGCTGGTAAGGTAAAAGAGCTTTGAACTTTAGTAATTTAGAATAGGTTAGGGCATTTTTTTATTTTGGGGGGCTTTGTTATTTTATTAGGGGGCTTAGAGTAGGTGTAATTAGTTTAAAATTGTTGTAATATTTTTCTTATGTTTGTAAATATTTTTTTATTTTTTGTAACTTAGTTCTTTTTTATTTTTTGTACTTTAGCTAGTTTATTTAATTGTATTTATTTGTAGCAATTGTATTTAATTAATTTATTGATAGTGTAGTGTTAGGTTAATTGTAGGTAATTGTAGGTAGTTTATTTAATTAATTTATTGATAGTCTAGTGTTAGGTTTATTTGTAACTTAGGTTAGGATTTCTTTTACAGGTAAATTTGTAATTATTTTAACTATTTTAGCTATTAAATAGTTCTTAACTATTTAATAGCTATTGTACCTGGTTAAAATAAATACAAAGTTACCTGTAAAATAAATATAAATCCTAAAATAGCTATAATATAATTATAATTTATATTGTAGCTATATTAGGATTTATTTTACAGGTAAGTATTTAGCTTTAAATTGGAATAATTTATTTAATAAGAGTTAATAACTTAGTTAATAACTATTTAATAGCTACCTAGTTAAAATAATTAAAAAATTACCTGTAAAATAAATCCTAACCTAAGTTACAAATACACCTAACACTACGCTATCAATAAATTAATTAAATAAATTACCTACAATTATCTAAAATAAAATACAATTAAATAAACTAAACTATATTACAAAAAAAAAAACACTAAATTACAAAAAATAAAAAAATATTACAAGAATTTTAATCTAATTACACCTAATCTAAGCCCCCTAATAAAATAAAAAAGCCCCCAAAATAATAAAATGCCCTACCCTAAACTAAATTACAAAGTAATCAGCTCTTTTACCAGCCCTTAAAAGGGCTTTTTGCGGGGCATTGCCCCAAAGTAATCAGCTCTTTTACTTGTAAAAAAAAATACAATCCCCCTCCAACATTACAACCCACCACCCACACACCCCTACTCTAAAACCCACCCAATCCCCCCTTAAAAAACCTATGTAAAAATACAGAGGATAAATGGATAACATTTAAAACTTTGTTAAATAAATATACATATCAACAAATAACATATGTTATAAAAATAAAAATAAAAATCCAGGCCAATGTGGATAAATAAAAATGTGTTAAGAGAAATTAGGAAAAAATGTGGGGCATTTAAATTATTTAAAGAAAATAGTACAGACTCAAAATACCATATTTATAAGGATTCTAACAAAGCATGCAATAAAGCAATCAAATTAGCCAAAATTGAAAATGAAAAATAATTTAAAAGGTTTGTTAAGTACATAAATAGCAAAAAATCTAAGAAGGACAATATATGTACATTAAAATGTGTGGAGGGTAGCATGGTTAACAGTGACAGGGAGAAGGCTGAGGTACTAAACCATTTTTTTTTCTTTCAGTATACACAAAAGAGGAACCAATGGACGATACTTTGGAACAAACTAGAACATGCCAGCCCATACCATTAACTGGGTTATGTATAGAGGATTTTAGGAAATAACTGGATAATATTAAGGTAAATAAAACTCCAAGCCCAGATGGAATACACCCAAGGATGTTAAGGGAATTTAGCACTGTTATAGACAAAGCTCTACTCAATTTTTAGACAAAGCTCCACTTAATTTTTCAAGACTCATTATCCTCAGGCATGGTAACCCAGGATTGGCGTAAAGCTGATGTGGTGCCACTCTTCAAAAAGGGAAGCAGGGATGATCCAGGAAGCTATAGACCAATTAGTCTGACATCAGTAGTGGGGAAGATATTTGAAGGGATTATAAGGGATTATATTGATGAGCACATTCGTGTAAACAAGATTATGAGTTAAAATCAGAATGGTTTTATGAGAAATAGATCATGTCAAACTAATGTAAGTAAAAATATAGATAAAGTTGATGTTATATACTTAGATTTTGCAAAGGCATTTGATACAGTGCCACATGAGAGATTAATGCACAAAATTAAGGGACTGGGAACAGCTGAAAATGTTAGCTCATGGATAAATAACTGGATAAAAGATAGGGAGCAACGAGTAGTAGTGAATGGATCATACTCAAATTGGACAAAAGTAATCAGTGGAGTACCCCAGGGATGAGTACTGGGCCCTGTACTTTTTAATATTTTTATAAATGACTTGGAGCAAGGATTAAATAGCGACATCTTTTTTTTTTTTGCAGATGATATTAAGTTAAGTAAGGTCATTAGGTCAGAGCAGGATGAATTTTCGTTACAAAGGGATCTGCAAAAATTAGAAGTATGAGTAGGTAAATGGAAAATTAGATTTAATAGAGGAAAATGCAAGGTTCTACATTTTGGAAGTAAAAATAAGCAGGCAGCGTATTATTTAAATGGGACAAGACTTAGCCAAACACAGGAGGAAAGGGATTTGGGGGTAGTAACAGATAACAAGCTAAAGATGGGTGCACAATGCAGGGCAGCGGCTACTACGGCTAATAAGATACTAGCATGTATTAAAAGAGGCATTGATTCAAGGGAGGAAAGCATAATTCTGTCACTATAAAAAAATCCCTGGTAAGACCTCACCTTGAGTATGGGGACCGATCGCAAAAAAAGATACTGCAGAACTAGAAAAAGTTAATAGCAGGGCCACAAAGCTAATAAGGGGAATGGAGAATTTAAGTTATGAGGAGAGGCTAGCCAAACTGGGTCTGTTTTCATTAGAAAAAAGGCGCTTGAGAGGTGACATGATTACTTTATATAAATATATTTAAGGCCCATATACAGCGAAAGCAGAAGCTCTGTTTATTCCAATAATTTATTTTGTGACAAGAGGTCACAATTTAAGGTTGGAAGAAATGAGATTTAGGCCTCTAGTTATGACGCCGTCAACCTCAAATATGCTGGAATTCCACAGCGTATTTGTGGCGAGGCTGATTCGCCTAAGTTATCAAGCCCTACACACCGGCAAAAGTAGAATTTTGTGACGTAAACTACGATCCGCCAGACTCAGTCCGACACAGATCGATTCTTACATCACTCCAGATGTTCCGAACGCAATTTCGGCACAATCTAACTACTTTTGCTAGTTATCAAATGACTAGCAGGTACGCTCGGCACTTTTCCGGCCCAGCGTACCTGGTTTTCAATTGAATTCAATTTAATTCAATTGAAGTTCAATCCGATTGGCTGATCCAATCAGTCAATCAGATTTAGCTTGCATTCTATTGGCTGTTCCGATCAGCCAATAGAATGCAAGCTCAATCTGATTGGCTGATTGGATCAGCCAATGGGATTGAACTTCAATCTGATTGGCTGATTGAATCAGCCAATCAGATTTTTCCTACCTTAATTCTGATTGGCTGATAGAATCCTATCAGCCAATCGGAATTCGAGGGACACCATCTTGGATGATGTCACTTAAAGGAATATTCATTCGGCGAGTAGGCGTCTGTTGAAGAGGATGGATCCACGTCGGCTGCTTTGAAGGTGGCTCTTCTCCACTCCGGATGGATAAAGATTGAAGACGCCGCCTGGGTGAAGACTTCGATCGGATGGAAGACCTCTTCAGCGCCCCTTGGATGAAGACTTCTATCGGATGGAAGACATCTTCAGCGCCCCTTGGATGATGACTTCGGCCTGGCTGGGTGAACACGACTCAAGGTAGGGAGATCTTCAGGGGGGTAGTGTTAGGTTTATTTAAGGGGGGTTTGGGTGGGTTAGATTAGGGGTATGTGGGTTTTAATGTTGGGGGGGTTGTATTTTTTTTACAGGCAAAAGAGCTGATTACTTTGGGGCATGCTCCGCAAAAAGCCCTTTTAAGGGCTGGTAAAAGAGCTGGTTACTTTGTAATGTAGTATAGGGTAGGGACTTTTATTATTTTTATTTTTTTATTTTATTAGGGGGCTTAGATTAGGTGTAATTAGTTTAAAATTCTTGTAATATTTTTTTATTTTCTGTAATTTAGTGTTTGTTTTTTTTGTACTTTAGTTAGTTTATTTAATTGTATTTAATTGTAGCTACTTGTAGTTAATTAATTTAATTTATTTAATGATAATGTA